>NC_072864.1:20320000-20509692 GCF_028858705.1 Grus americana | reverse complement strand
GCTCAGGTGCCCAGGTGATGGGTGAGGCATTGTATTTGAAGTACAGAGCCCTCGGCAGCTGCGTCTGAGCTACCTGCTCGTTGCACTGAGCTAAGGAGTTTGCACAGGATGCGCTGGCGGCTGCAGTCACCAAGGCAATTGAACAGCTGCTGGAACGAGGCAGTTTGTGGCAGCATAATATTCCTGCTCAAAGAAACAAAAAATACCCTCATTCAAGAGAACTTGAGAAGCTAGATTTTGTCATCTGAGGGAAGTCCTATGTAACTTTTGATTTTTTTTTTTTTCCAAGCTGTTGTTGTGGGCTAGAAGGAAAGGGGAGGCTAGGTGAAACGTAAACCCTAAATGAGAATCAGCAAAATGCTTGTTTGCTTCTGCAAAAAATAACTAGCATTGGATTACACACTGTTTCATCTTCACAGACCCGTAGTTAGGTTATGCTGCTTTTTTTTTCTTTTGAATTATTCTGCATTTTTTTTAGAAGAGGACTCTTGATTTTAATAGCCTCTTTAACTGTCTTTCACTTCTAAACTAATTAAACCCATCTATTAAATTGATGGTGCGTACTGCGTTTGTTTCTTGTGAGATGAATGAGTGAAGACCGCGCTGAAAGGGAGTAATGTTGTATTTCTTATGTTTGAAATGATTAATCTTGAAATGAGGGCTGTGGGAGGTGGTTTCCTGGTAGTCCACATCTTACTCATGCTGGTTCTGACGCCTCTGCTCGCAAAGGCTGTTGGCCGATAGATCTGCACCCTGCGTGTTGTGCTCTCATCACGGAAGGCATAGGTGTGATGACTTGCACAGCTAGTCTGTGAGTACAAGGAGAGAAAAACCAGTCAGTGCTGCTCTTAGGGGAGACCCTGCAGTAGGAGAGCAGATGCAGAGAAGATATGCTTGAACTAACTTTTATTTCATTGTTATTGAGCTGCATTGTACTAATTAAAACTCATAGGGTGTATCGCTTCATACTGAAGTGTGCTAAGTTGTAAAAATCAAGCTCAGAGATGAAACGTGTATTTCCTTTGGCAAGTAACACTAGGTGTTTGTCAGTTGGTTTCACGTTATCCGTTCCCTCTCTTCCACTCGGGGACTACCTACCTTTCATGTCGCTCAGGGCTTAATTCTTCCAGGACAGCCTTTGTCTAAGGCAGGCTTACCTTCCTTCTGCACTGCCTGTATCTCTTTGCCTTTCAGTTTTTTCCGAGTGACCCTAGCTGGTAAGTGCGGCACTGCACAGGTAGGCACAGTTGGGGTGCTTTGAAATGTGTCATAGCGCTAAATATCAATTATACTTTGAGGATTTGCCAGAGGATGCAGTTAGAGCTATTAAAGGAGGCGCTGTCTGAAAATTCCCCTACTTAGCTGGGCCACCCCTGAAGACCAAAAAGACTTAACAGGATTTTTGAATGTCTAGGCAGTGTTTAAATCTGAAGTGGGTGCAGGCCTGTGTGCATGGTTTGCCTCTCTGGCAATTCAGCATAGACAAACTTCTGTTCCATGAGGGGTTTGACTTGCCAAGTAGGCTGAAATAACTACTGAAGGTTGGTTTTCTTCACAATTTAGGTAATTTTGCTGGTTTGTTTTTTTTTCTTTCAGGCTGATGTCATTAAATATAGGGTGTCAAACTCATTTAGTGTTGTATTTGCTTCTTTTTAAATTTTCTGTGTGGAGATTAATCTTTGGTCTTTAGAAGGGGAAATACTTCTGCTTTAAATCACTGTATCATCTACCATTATCTAGATGTAGGGCCTTAAGCTGATGCATTATTCTTTGCTGCAGCTCAGGGTGCTGTGCACATTGATGCTGTAGATGGGTTTTGATCATCTGGTGTTGGTTCTTTTGAAAAGCCTTTCACAAATGCTAGAATAGACACAGGAAGACTTTCTTATTTTTAGCATGGTGTGTATATAGTGTGGAGGACTGAAACTGATGCTTTTTCTTTGTTGAAAGAGCTCATGTGTTGGGGGAAAATACGGTGCTGCTTGGGACTAAGAAAGCCTGTGTTCATTTAACCATTTAAACGTGCTGTAAAGCATCTTCCCTGTCTGGCAGCACGCCACTTTCTTTGTGACACGAACTAAGGTAAGCTGACAAGAAAAACAGTTACTTTAACTGAAAGCAGTAACAGAGTTCTAACCAAATCCTGGTGCACGCCAGTTTGGAAAATGAGAACACGGCTTAAATTTATTCCATGCAGTACAGTAGGCAAAAGTTACAGCACTCGCTTGATTAAAACGAGTTCTTGGAAAGGAGGCAGGAGAAGCTGTTAAGTGGAGTCTCATGTTACCAGCTGGTTTGGATGTTCTTCTAAGAATACATATAGAAGCTTCCTGCATCAGTGTTTTCATTGTGCAGGCATGTGTGTAAATGCTTTCAAATTCATAGCATGTGTTTTGCTTTATTTCAGGTGTACTTGAAGGCACCTATGATTCTCAATGGTGTCTGTGTAATCTGGAAAGGCTGGATAGATCTACAGAGACTGGATGGTATGGGCTGTCTGGAATTTGATGAAGAGAGAGCCCAGGTAAGACAGTCTGCCCATGGCTACCGTGCCTTAGGCATTTGTTTGCCCTTCTGGAAGGAAACATGCAGGTAGCGATCACACATTCTAATTTGCTTGTTTTCTGTCTTCACTTTTTGAGTACAAATTCCAAAGAAAATTGAGACCACAGAAGTCCAGAAATATGCGGTTGTAGCTAAACTACTGTTTGAACTAGATCAAAATATTAGGGGCAGGAATCATCTGTAGTTTACAACTTTGGGTGACTTAGCACAATTATTGTGCTACAGAGTAATAAATCTTAAAGTATTTGAAAAGCTGTGTCTGTGATTTGAAACAATTTAACTGTCAAGTCTGGTTTAGCTGTTTGTTTTAAGGTGATTTTTCATAAGCAGCTTTTTGTTTTTATTACATATGGGGGGGGTGAATAGGGTTTTTCCATTTGGTCTCTTAACAGTGGTAGACGCTCTGTTAAGGTATGGCCACTTTTGAGAAACCTACTTCTTATCTACCTACTTCCTACCACCAAAGTGACTGTCTAGCAGCTGAATCTTTGGACGTGCACAAGAACAGAGTAAACACAGAGGAAATGACTTTTTAAGTGCATACCACGTATATAAGTTTCACTTACGCAGCTGTAGGGTTCCTTAATTTAGTCAGACCTTCTTTGCTTTTGAGATGTAGCTCGGTAACAAAGATAGTTAACTGGTGTTAAAAGCACCGGGTTTGTGGGGGCTTCCACGCAGATCACCTGTCTCTGTAGTGGACAGTAAATTGGATGTCATAATGTCAGTTACCAGAGTTACGTCTTACAATCTACATTTTACAGTGAGCTCAGCAGTTCATTTCTGTAGTTTGATAATTTAGAAATGTTAGAACTACATGAAGGCATGGTCCAAAGTGCTTCTGAATACAAGAGTTTTATTAAGCATGCAGAGAGAGGAAGGGTGAGCAATTTCCTGCAGCTTTTTTTTTCTCCCCAAGTTCTGTATTGGTACTCCAGCGAATGATTCTTATTAATTTAGTCTGTACCTGTATCTAGCTGTTTTCTCTTAACTTCTCTCTGAAGACTTCTTCTTTCATCCAAGACCATCATGACTTCCTCTAACTTTTCTAGAAATTTGAGTAATTCACTTTGAACCATTGTTCAATGTCTCTTAAATGGTAACTCTCTTTTTCATCTTGATAGTGTAATAAAATTAGAGCTTTCTTTATCTCCTTCCTTTTGTTCCCTTAAACTCAGGGATGCAAAACAACTCACTCATCTTAAACTGATTTGTGTGACACTGGTGATTCCCTTTGTCTTTGTTACACCTCATGTATTTCATACATATAGGTGATTTTTGCAGAAACTTAGTATTCATACAAACTGTTTGCTTTTCCAAATTACCTTTACTTTGTGCCTCCCCCACCTCTGGGAGATTGCTTCTGGCAGTTGTGCACTGGAACTGAGTTAAATCAGGATGCGTTTTCTGTTTCCACTCTGTGCTGCTCATTCTCAGCCCTCGCTTTCTTGCAGTTTCCCTTTTAGTCATTCTCCAGCCATGGTTGGTCACTACTTAATGAGTAGGAGCCCTTTGATTCCACTTAAATACAAAGAGCACTCCTCTATTCCAGGCATGCAGAACTGGGGGGGGGGCGCGTATCGATTAATTTGTTTCTGTTGAAGAGCTGGGAGTATTCAAATTTTATATGGCGATATGTATAGTTGCAAGCTTTTGTGGTGCCTTGCCTCTCCCTAACTTAAGAAACCAATTTGTACGTTAATTAGATCATGTTATTGTGACTATGTTCTGGGTTAAACAGAAATACTTTGTGTCAAAACAGTGTCTTTGAAATAGTCACAGCCCTGCCTGCTTTCTTCAGGATGCCTGGAAAGAGAGGGTATGCTATGCTGAGAACAGTCCTGCCACCTTTTGTTAATCCACCAGACAAGCCACAGAACCAAGCTTTTACTTGAACGCTGCTATTCGCTGTGGCATTTGCTTCTTCTGAAGCTGGGTGTTGGCATTTGGGCTGGCTGAATTCCTGTTGCAGCAGTGGTTTCTTCGGAAAGAGAGTAACTGCTGAAGGCTCCATTGATGAAAAGGCCTTTAGACTATAATGGCTTACAAAGCAAGGTCAAATGCAGACCCCAAGGATTGTGCAAGATAAATCCCAAGATTCTTGATCTATGACAATTAAGTTTGATGCAGAATGCTAAGTCACGTGCCTTCTGAACTGAGAGGAGGCTGATCTGAAGGTGTGCTTAGAAGGAGATAGCGTTGTTCTTCTCTAAAATGGGATACTTCCTGAAAAAAGTGGGCACCCTTCCAAAAACAAGGGTGGTCAGGTGACCCGTGGCTTCAATTTTTTTCTCTCTTTAATTTCCCACTATACGTTTTTGTAGGCTCTTGGATTATTTTAGTTTCCTGATGTGTATGCGCTGTCTTAACCATACTTAAGAATTCCTTTTTGCTGTCTTCAGAAAGTGTTTGTGCACTGAGCATGTGATTTATTCCTGGTTTTGTTTGCAAGGGAATGTATCCGTGCTCTCACGTGTCGGTGCTTTCTTGAGTTTTGAGTACAAGGGTGCTGAGCTGCAAGTATGACACAGCGTGGATCTAGAGAGACGTGTTTGCACTCAATTACAGGTGTGCAATTTCTTTCCAGTTTGTGCTTCTCTGCGATTACGAGGAGGTCATTGGTCATCTTATTTGCTACACTAGTAGTAGTACCCGAGAATTACCGGTGTTGTAAGGCATGATACAGGCACAGAGAAGCAGCTGCACCCTTAACGTTGCATTGTGGTTTTTATGTATGTATTTGCCCAAAGGTTTACAATACTAACAATCTTTTATGTTCTTCAGTTTCCTTTTTCCTGTATCTGTCAGTTTGTTTCCTTTTTTTAAAACTGTTTTAATATTGCTAGTGGCAATTGACCTAACTGCCGACTTTGATGCCAGAACACCACCGATGTCAGAACGAGTTTAAGTGCCTCATACCATGCAGTGTATGTAGTGCCTGTGGTACCCACTGTCGTTTTTTGAGAAGAAGCCTTATTGGCATTCACACACCTCCCTTACTCCCATTTTCTGGAAGGCTTGCCTTGTACAAATGTCGTGCTCCTGCATTTTCCTGTCTCTTACCACTTCTTGCTAACTAATACTGGGATCAGATAAAATTTTTCTTTGCCGCACTTTGGAAATGACACTGGGTCAAAAAATACTTTAGGAAGAAAAACCACATGCATAGCAATAAAGTACTTGAATTATAACTTAAGCTAGTGTTCTCTATTACATTCATAGCCTATTAATGTCTTATTACTAGCAGCCTTAACTTTATGGGGTTTGGTTTTTTTGTTTTTCTGGGTTGGGGGGTTTGTTTTGTTCTGTTCTCATGTTAAAATGGCTCGGGCTTTGCTTATGCATCTTTTTTCTTAGTAGGTTCATACCACGAGCATTTTTATTGATTAAAACTGAGATGGAGAAATGATTGGGTTTTATACAGCTGAATTTGCTAGGCTGTAATTACTAGATTTGAGTGACATTTGAAAAAAGTTTGTTAAATTCCTGTTGTACAAGATCCTGAGACATTTGTTAATTTCTGTTATAATATGTCATCAGGAGTCGAGCAGAATTTTTTTTTTGCTTAAGAACATGTTCTGATGCTTCCTGCCTTTTCTCAGACATTAGTAAACCAGTGTTTCAGCTGTCAGCATGTGTTCATTCTGAATGTCAACATACTGATTCTTGTTCTATGAATTTCTAATTTTGTTTCTTTTGGTTATGACCATTGCTTTAAAATATTCTGGCTGAGGTTACATGTTAGCCATTTATTTCATGACCACTTTAAATGATGGTAAAATGCAAAAAATATTTTATAAAAAAAAAAAATCTGCTTTCATTTATTATCCTTTTTTCCAAAAAAAAAAAAAAAAAAGACTTGAAGACATATATGGCTTTTGTAAATTAGGCAGCTTTTCTGTAGTCATCTGGGAGAAAAGCTTATCTATTTTATCTCCATCCTTCTGCATTATTAAGAACAAACTTACTTTCCACTGTCTGACCTTGGTTGCTATGCATTGCGTGAACATGAAGATAGCTGTAAAAGGCCAAATCCTTCTTTTAAAAATAGTAGATAGTGTTAAAATGTGATCTTATTGGCAGCTTTAAACATTGCCTTTCAGCGTAGCTGTCTGGGGACCTGGCTGTGCGGAGTTACTGATGGACAGATGTTTGTATTTAACTGTGTTAGGCCACGAGGGGCACTCATCCACATCATTTCACAGAGCAGCTTCGGGGGGCACGATTGTGCCGACGGCGAAAAGAGCAATTTGACGTTCTCTCAGACTAGAGATGCTTTATCTTCAATTAAAAAATGTATGCGCTTAATCCCCCGGTATATTAAAATTTAGTCTGGTTCTCAACATGTTTTTGTCCTCTAACAGTCAAGGTTAGGATTTTTGATTTTTTTATTTTTCCTTAAATCTATCCACTTGAAAATAATATTTGTGTGTATGTGGGAATCATAAGCAGAGTTAGTACTAATTATAGCTGAGGAGTTAGGAGAAGCCATACAGTTTATCCCTTTTTGTTTTGTGGGACCTCTTTAGACTTGACTCCTCTGTTCTGAATGTTTTAAGAGGCTGGTGGGGAACAGAGCCGTCTATTTTAACTCTGAGCAAAATATGTGCTAAAAAGTCTCTTTAAGAGAAATAATTTGTAACCCAGTTAATAATGGCTTACCTATTAATAACACTTCATTTAAAACCTTTTCTAGCAGAAAATAAGATTCAAAGGATTTTTTTGAGCATTAATTTATTAAATCTATTCCTGTGCATAAGCCACTGTTGAAAATAAAATAAACAGGGTTGTTGAAAACCCGCAGGTTTCTTCTGCAGCGTATGTGAATGTGCACGAATTAGTGGAGGAATAACTTCTGCTTTGCGCTTTCTAATGCATCTATATTTAAATAATTTAAATGATGCATAGGGATTACAACTGTTCATACTGATGCACCTTTAGCAGTTTTTGATAAAATGGAGGATATTTGGTTTGTAACTTAGATAATACTTTTTTTTAAATGGCAGAGAATTAAATGACCATTATGTATATAATGATGCTAGTGAACTCTTATCTAGATATACCTGTGAATGCTGTCTTCAAAATGACTCTTATAAGGAGAATAAAATATATTGCCTCTTTCATGTAACTTTTGAGGATTCCTGGCTTTTAATTAAAAAACAGCAGCATTTTAAACTACTTTTGAAAAGCAGTTTTCCTTTGAAAGTGTATTTTAGTAGTAGCTGAGTTGCAGCTTTGGTTATCTCTACTGCAAAGATGAAGGTGAGTATTATTTCATTAATTTATATTGGCGTTTGCTGGAGCTCATCTGTGTCCTGGCAGATTCTGTAGGACATACTTGTCTCTGCTGCCAAGTGATCCCTAACATTCAAAAGAAATGTGATCTGGTGGAAAGGAGGGTAGCCTTTTGTGTCACACTGTGTCCTCTGGTTTGGTAGCAGGAGGATGCATTGGCACAACAAGCCTTTGAAGAAGCTCGGCGAAGAACTCGTGAATTCGAGGATAGAGACAGGTCTCATCGGGAGGAAATGGAGGTGAGGGTTTCACAGCTGCTGTCAGTAACTGGTTAGTACTTTCCCAAAACTTTAGATTGTTTCCGTTTGTTTGTTTGTGCAATGTTATGTATTTTCTGTTTGCTGTTGTCATATGAAAATTGCAATATGCATTGTTTTTTAACTCTCGTAAAATGTATTTTAAGGTTTTGAAGATAAGAATTCTCTGAATCAATCCTTTTTTCCTATCTGTAGATGGCCTTTTCTGTGGGTACTTAAGCTGTGAGGATACATTCATTCACAGAGCTGCCATCTCTCAAAGAACGCTTTAATAGCAGAGAGGGGGATCTTTTGACCAATACATTTCTCATGAACACAGGAAAGGCTTCTAGAGCTGCGGGCACGTAATTTTGTAGCTCACTGTTGCACGTTGTGGGAAACATTACCAGTGAATTTAATCAGATGCCACAGTCTGCTTTCTTGTACGGGCTAGTCTTATTTTCTTCTCACCTTTTTCTTACTGGCAGGGAGTCTTACTCTTCTTTCACTGCTGTAATTCCCCCCTATCTTGTTCTTTGCTTCTTTAGGGCCCCACAGTCTTGAATCTTGTTCTTTCTTGATGAGAGCAGAAATTACTGGGATCAAGAAGAGAGGAGCCAGAAAAGGGAATGGAAACCAGCTGTTCTGAGATGTCAGGAAGGCAAGAGCTGTAAGAGGACGAGTAGTACATAAGGAGAGTTGGCAAGTTATGGCAGACTGTAGGTCAGGCAGAGAACAGGGAGAAAACAGAAACACTTTGAATTTCTTTCCCTTACTGTTTCCTACTTTCTGCTTATCAGTACAGCCTGACTTTACTGTAATCAAATGTGATCAATCTGCTGCTTCTCAGGTTTTTAGAAAATTTGATTATTGTTACTGCTAAGCTACTTTTCTCCTGGCATCCTTACTGGTAATTGAGATGATTAGACAGACTTTCTTCCCTTCCAAGTACAAATGGAACACTGAGCGTAAGAACGAGAGGGGAAAGGCAGATGCAGAGAATACCAGCTCTGACTTTGGAGGGATGGCTGGCGTGCATCTCCTTGCAAACACTGATGCCGGGTCAGATGTCGGCTGTGGCAAAGGTAAAATCCTTGCCTTGGAGGCCTCGCTACAGATACTTGGAGCAACAGCTAGATTACCTGGATCGCTCTGTGTCACAGCATAGCTGGAACCTGCTTCTAAGTTCAGTTCAAAAGGAAGGTAGAATTAAAGCTGCTCAGGAAGATCTGTGACAACCTGCCTTAATTTGAACAACACAGTAGGAACTTTTAAGCCCAGCCTTATGTCCTTGACCTCAATTTACTTCAAGCTTTTCTTGATTTATTTTCCTTTACTGTGCCCTTCTTCGCCACTCCTGTTACTACAGAGAAGAAGCCGTGTGCTTACTGAATACTCAAGGTTAAAAAAGAATGAGGCTTCCTGAAATAACTTCTGGAGTTCTATGGGACTTTATTCTTCCCCTCAAGTGTAGAAAACACTTATTTGCAGCTCAGATGCACAAAAACTCTTTCAATTAACAGTGAGATTGAGGTAACATCGAGCATCTGGGGCTTCATGACAGACATCAAAACTTGTGACACTGAGACACAGAAAGCAACATCCCTGACCAGCCGCAGGAGCTGGGTTCAATAACTTCTGAAAAGACTCTTGCTTTTAATAAGGCAGCAGGCAGTTGTTATTAAATGATGTCCTTATTAGCTGCCAGTACCCATTTTCTCTTAAAACAACAATAGTCGTTGTCCCAGCTCAAAAGCGCAGATGGAGATCACCTACAGAAAGGAAGAAAAGGAAAAATTACTGACTCAAAATATGTTTAAGCAGAATGAAAAACATTGTCAAAAGGTACTTCAAATTTATGTGATGTCAAATACACGTTTTTAATAATTGCAATACATTGTTATGCATACTTTATTTCTTTTATTTTACTATTCATGTTTAATATGTGCAACCAAGAGATCTTTGCCTCAATTGCTTGTAGTTCTAGAATTGGTTTTTATGGTTCCGTTTTCATTTGTGTGTTTGGGGGAAGACGTCCTGGCCCCATATCTGGAATGTTTACAGATGAGCTTTTGCACTCTGGATCGTAGGACTGCGTAAAAATCAGGATCTTTTGGGGCAGGGCAGGGGAGAGAGCAGAGACAGCCTTACAATGCCTTCCTGAGGAGGAGTCGAGTTTTTCCAACCATTCATTGTTTCCCTGACTTTCACATCAGTTGTATTCTAATGCAGCATTCAGGCAGAATCAAATGAACTTTAATCAGTAAGCACTTATGATCATCATATAGATTTCTCAATAGAAAGTAATGCATAAATGTGCATTCCTGTGTGTGTTGTATTTATGGCCTGTATCGAATTTTCCAGTGCTCACATGCTTGGTCAGCTTGGAAATACGATTTGTCAGTTGTACCCTTCTGACGATTTCATTGTTGACAGCTATAAAAACATCAGTCCTAACTGAATTGTGTGCTGTTGGTGTGATTTCAATAGGCCAAATAGGATCTGCGGTTGCATTGCAGAGATGGTACTTGAAGGTTTTGTAGGGCAGCTAGAAAAGGTGGGTTCTAAGTGTGCTGAGTGAATTTTTATGCGTGTTACACTACACGCAGATGAAGATCCCCTCACCTTTCATCATGGCTAAAACTTAACATTGTTCTTTCCTGCTAAGCTTTGGCATGGATAGTAAAACTCAGAATTGCCAGACCTGGAACAGGATCTCATCAGTGTTAATGATTGTTTTGGGAATTGCGACACTGTATGAAATCAAGATATTTCAGACAGTGGAATTACAGCTGAAATAGTAGAATTACAGCTGAAATGCCTGTAATAGAGACCAGATTCTGCTTCAGGGAGGGAGGGAAGGGGGAATCCTGCAATATTCCGCCCACTCCTACCCAAAACAGAGGCGCCGCTCTTGGGAAACATTTATCTATCCAAAGACTGGCAGCATATGAAAATGATCAGATTCAGTTCTTTATTTACACAGCTTTTTGTGCAGAAAAGATTCCCTATCTAAGTCTCTCTGTAGACTTTTAAAACAAAGTGATGTATCCTTGCCTCGCAGTGATGAGCGAAGGCTGTTGAAAACAGTTAAAATGGCTTGTATGTGGCAGTTGGATATTAGAATGGTGATACTTTGAAGGGGGGAAAAGTTAGCAAGCGCAGTAACAATTTAGGAATAATGACTGTACTAATTTTCATTTTTAAGTATCCTTTAAAAAACCCAAACCAAACCCAACAACAAAAAACCCCCTCAGAGTGCTGTCAGGTTTGTTTGCCTGCCTTTCCTCACATAGCATCCCTTCCATTGATGACTTCGCTAGCACAACTTTATTTTAATGAATATATTCTTTGGATTCGAGGGCAGAATTAGTAGTGCTTGGTAGGTTTTGCTTGAATTTCCAGATGTGATCATATTTTTGTGCAGTTGCAAAATTCCCTTAATGTAAATAGAGTGTCAGTGGACTTAGGAATTTTCATTGAAGTTTTTAAGTGCCTCTGAGTTGAAATGCTGCTGTTACATTTTTAACATAGTTTCAGTTTTGAATGCAAGATGCTTTGGGGTTTTTCCCGTCAACTTATGGAGCTTGGTCGCATCAGATACCACAAATCCTGCATTGAAGTGATGTGTTCGAGTGTGCAGTTGGTCCTGCTCTGTTATTCTTTAACTTAGCTAAAGATGTTCTACTGATTGCTTTACCTAGGGATGGGTTGGATCTCCTCTCAGTTTTCCAATGCAATTTGTTCAACCGGCATTTTTTTTTTCTAAATGTCGTATTTTTCTATTTTGTGTTCATTTCCCACGTTACTGCCATACTCTTTATTTTAGCAACACCGTGAGTAAAGAGGCTGAGTGGTTTGTTCTTCCCTGAAACAGTCTAGCCTACCAATCTGTCTGTTTGTGGTCTTGTGCTAAATATAAATTAATGGCTAAGCAGAGCCATTTTAGGAAACTGCATGAAATTCCCATTTTAAAAACCTTCATTTTGCTGAAAAAACCCCCATGTTTTGCAACTTGGTTTATTCCACTAGAAATCCCTCTCAATAGAAAGCACCAAAAAAACCCACCAACCGCACCACTGAAAAATTGCTAGAGTAAAAATTTACCTAAATTTTAAATACTCGGTCCTGCCCTAGGTTTCTACGCATTTTTGCTGTTTGTTGGGATTTTTGAGTTGAAACAGGAGAGATCCGTTTCATTTAATTGTGCTGAAGTTGTGAACTCTTAAAAAATCCCCAAGATTTTGCTGCAGAAATGTAAACAATTCACAATTGAAACAAAATCAAGTAGTAGAACTAACTTTCTTATTCTTCTAAGGTTCTAGGCAGTGAAGTTATTCTCTCTTCTA
Source organism: Grus americana (assembly GCF_028858705.1). Lineage (NCBI taxonomy): Eukaryota > Metazoa > Chordata > Aves > Gruiformes > Gruidae > Grus > Grus americana. Next base: position 20,497,247 of record NC_072864.1, on the reverse strand, counting down.
CCAAAAAAAAAAAGAATTTAAGGTGAAATGACTAGTGTAAATAAATGTTCTAACTAATTATAAGTATCTTTGCCAAGTATAACTTCAGAAGAAAATATAATATTCCAATAAGAGGTTTGGGGTTTTTTTCCTTCTCATCAAACTCTCTGACTTTTAAGGGTTTTTTTTCCTCAAAAATTAATCTGGAATGAATTTAATTACTACTTATTGTATGTATTCTCCAAACTGACAGTGATATGAAATTAGATCACCTTTAATACAGCTTTTTGGATGTGAAAGTAACCCAAACTGTTAATTCTTCATATGCAAGTGAGTAGTGCAGACTTGCTATATGCTTGTGTGTGTATATATGAGCGCATATATATATATATGATTTGTTTCTATTCAGGATGAATACAGTATAACTTAGAAAAAGGCATTAAGTATGTGTGTGAACGTGCGTTGCCTCAAAAGGCTCTACAATGTGAGTACGGTACAAGTAAGCCGGTAATGTTATGACTAGACTGCTTCACAAGAACTTTAGCTGGTATTTGTGTGAAAGTGCTATGGAATGCATATATCAGAAAAACAATTTGTGCTGTACAGAATCAATGCTGACTAGTACAGAGGAGATCAATCTTGCAAATCGGGGAATACTGTAATATAAGCGTCTTCTTTCAGTCAATGAAGGTTAGAAAGGGGCTGATCAACAGAGGAATACTGTCTGGAGGCAATCAATATTAATTATAAATTTATAACCTTTATACCAGCCTTTGAACAATACTTTCTAAAAGGGAGCATTTCAAGCTTTTTTTTCCCTTGGAAAGGAAGTTTTCATTAAAAAAGTAAAAATTTAGTCTGTACTTGATGCTCTTAAGAGCTCGCTCTGTTGCCATGCTCTTTCCTTTCTCACCTTGCTGTTACCTTAATCCGGTTACCAATGTGGTGTACCAGAAATCTGTACCTTGTGGTAGCTCTTTAAACAAAGATGCAACTGTTGCAAAGATTTTGGGCGAGAGAGTGCATCAGGATTGGTAAGCAAATGATGCTGCTTGGCCCGGCTGTGCTCTGTAGCTCTCCAGGTGGTGGGAGAGCAGACTCGGTGTACAACACAATTGATGTACGTTTTTAGTGAAGAGTGCCCTGCGTCTAGGAAGTAGTAGGTCGTTAAAAGCTTGAAATGAAATCTTCATGGAGGTAGGTGCTAAATGATATTTATCTATGGCCTTTGTCCAGAAAATTGTTTGTTTTGACTTCCAGTGAGCTTAAAAAGCAATGAAAATGGATGTAGGAAAAAAAAAAGAGCATCAGGTGTAGAGTTCGTAACACTGATTGTTCTACGAGGTCTTTAGTCTAACATCCAGCTCTCTCACCAAATTTCAGAGACTGGCTTCCATTATTTGCATAACTTAAGTGGTGCTTGACATTATAATTAAGAGAGGTCAAGGCTACTTCTTCCCAGGTTCAAGCAAAAAGGAGAGGTGATTGCAAAATGTGTGTTATGGCTAGCAAACAAAGCAGCTCCAGAGACTGGCTCTAGGCTGCCACGTCTTGCGCATCGTATCCCCGACTGACTGCCTGCGGCTTGTAGGTACAATACGTAGAGATGGCGGGGTCCCTTTGCTGCTGTAGCTGAAGTTATTCCAAGATGTAAAGGTTGAGAGGGACAGTCTCTTTTCAAGCTGCCCCGCCCGAGACGTGAAAGCGTACAGGGTGCTTCATCAGGCTGTACCTGTGACCAAATAAATTCTATTACACAGAAGCTGTTACTCTTACTATCTTGTAGTGGCCTGGTTTTGCTGACTTGAATTCTGAGAAGGCTGAGTTTCCCCACCCCTGCTCTTCTGTTGAGTAAGGGTAATTGAAGTGGAGGGACGGCCAGCATTTTAACCGTGTTCCCATCTCTGCGGGAGAGGCTGGTTTTAACCCGCAGCACAGAGAAGAGCTTTCAGTGTGGTGCTTTTCTTGATGTGGGTCCGCCTCAGTTAGCAGGACTAATGTGGAGGTGTGCTTCATTGTAACTGGTCATTTTTCTGAGTATTGCTCTCTTTGTTTCAGATTTTTGGGGTTTGGTTTTTGTTTAGGGGTTTGGGTTTTGGGTTTTGTTTTGTTTTTTTTTTTTGTCCTGTGGTTGTATGCTTTTTAGAAAAGTATCTGCAATGTGTTCTCAGGGTTTTGGGTTTTTTAAATCCTTTTCAGGAGGCTGACAGTCCTTCTAAGAGAATCCAAATGTTCACTGTTTAGTTTTTCATAACATAGCCTGATTTTTCACTTATTTAGTAAATTATAGATGACAGATGCCAAGGCACATAATGCATCTGCTCTGTCTGTTTCAGCAGCATGGAGTTGCCAGAATGCAATTAAAGAATTGCAGTGGAGTTGTCCATGGAGAGACTTTATTTTGGCTACTCCTTGTGACAGCCCTTCTTCAAATTATCTCCCTCCTCCTCTCCTCGTCACCAGCGTCCCAAGTTATATATGCAGTGCATATTGTTCTACTTGTGACTTCACTGCCTAGTATTCAGGGGTCCCAAATTTCCCTACTGGGTTTTTTTTAAATGATTCATAGAAAGGGAGGGCCATCTTCATGGCAACCCTGTCCCGTCCGTCCCCCCCCTTACTAAATTTACCTCTGGCTTTCCCAGTTCTGCTTTCTCAGAGCTATCGTGTAAACCACACGGTGGGACTGTGTTATCTTTTCCTGATGAACTCACGTGGTAAAAGGAGTTGGTTTCTGTAGGTATGCTGGAGGCCCCCGAACATGCACAGGAAGGGGGTGGTTACAGATATTTTTCTCAAGCCCAGCTTGAGGAGTTTTATTGGCATTTTTGAAAGCGTGGGTCAGGATTGAGCGGCTGGAGGAGGAGGATGGTGTCCCACTGTCTTGGCAACTGGAGGAACTGCTCGTGTGCCGCCTTCCTTAATTGCTATTATTCTTAGGTCTGTCTTAGCCAAGCACCCCAGTAACGGATGTAAGTGCCCCAACATGATCCTTGTCCAAAAGAGTTGCAGTTCTAAGTTAATGATTTGATAGGCTTCAAGCCATCTTAATTATTAAGAAGAAAATGGATATAATACAGGTAGTACTGCACCATTCTTGCTATGACTCTCAGCCCATACCAGTTAGCCTATATTTAGGCTTGGGAAAAGCGCAGAGATAACAGAGTTGGAGAGAGAATAGGTGTAAGAGTACTGGAGGGGACACTTCTTGTATTTGTTTACCCTCAAGTCAAAATGTATTTGTTAGTAACTTTTCTTCTTGTTTGTTGGTATGTTATTACCCCTATGGTATCAGCCTTATGAGTTCAGCGTGAATAAATCTAGAGTAGCATGTTACAGGAGGCTTTGAAATGTTGGGGTTGGGTTTTTTTTGCCAGATGCGTTCCTGCAATTCTTTCAGTCGGTCATCATACCAACGTTGGAGGTTTTAAATGGCTTGTGGCCAGTTATAATTCCTTCCGTATTGCAGAAGATTTGCATGGCTTCATGTGCTGAAAGCTGAGTGCGAAGTATTTTTGGGTATCGAAACTCCCTATGTGTCCATCGCATTAACTATTCCATTTCAGGATATTTGGAAGGAAACTGGCAGTGTTGGTTAAAATACATTCATTTTTAGGAAAATTAAAACTCTGCTGGCATCTGTGTAGTATTGACAAGTTTTTCTCATAAGTAAATATTTGTTATCCTTTCACTAAATAGCAGATGAATAGCACTCGAAGAGGTGTTCCTTCAAACTTAAAATCAGCGTTTGACTGAAAAATGAAATATGCTGAGATAAGATGAGTAACTACTGCTTCCTCATGACTCGTTATGCGTGACTCATGGCAGAGTATTCCATTTCCCTGTGGCAAAGATAGATGCAGCTTTCTTAATTGAAGCAAGTCTCCTTAATCTTTGAGAAGCTGAGCTCATAATTCACTCAGAGTAATTCTGATGCTTCTGCGTGGCATTGTAAGGTACGCATTTCAAAAATTACAGCAAATACTGCGATTCAGAGGATTGGTTAGCTTATGTGGAGACCCCAAACTGAGAGAATTCTGGAAATTGTTATAAAAGGGAACTTCTAGCTTCCTGTAATAGGCTGAGGAGAACTACCAGATACTACCATACTGGTAGTCACACTCCTGCAAGCGAGTGTTAAGGATCTTGTGGCATTTCTTAGGAAAGTTGTATTTTGCTTATTGTCAGCGGACAAAAATATCACCCAGTGCCTGATGCTCCACAGCGTGCTTGCTGCCTGCATACACAGCGATTTCTCTTGTCTTTTATGAGTGTTCTTATTTTTTAGATACATATATGGTGCTTTTATTTTTTGTTCCCAGCACGTAAAGCACAGTTGTAGTTGTTGCATACTGTGCACATGCACCTTGGCAGGATGGTGACCAACCAAATAAGCATGTTTCACGTGTACGTATTCTTGCATAGTGGTATAGCACAAGTAAAGGAGGGCGTCTGAGTGAGACGGAGCTGTCATTCCAACATGTTGCAGTTGCTTGTGTAAATCCCCACTTAGTGAAATGCAGAATTACACCTTTATCCACATATGCTAGTGTAAGATATTGTAATGACTGCTTTTGGTACATTGGAGGGTAATTTTTTGCATATCACTTGAAAGGACAAATCTGGTAGTTGTTCAGTAGTGGCTTCTGCAAACTCTACAAGTAGCAATGAGGTCACGAATCATGTGAATTCTTTCATGTGTTTTGAAAGAAAAGGCCACTTTTGGCAGAGCATAAATGCAACCATATGCCCATACCTTGGAGTCTTAACTGAAATTTGACAATAAAATTGCTGTGCATGTGATTCATTTTCTGAAGAAGCAACTCTGTTGCTTTTAGAGCAGTAGTATAGCAGCAGTTAACTTGCTAGGGTTTTCTAGTTAAGTGTAAAAATGCCTATCAAGTACAAGATTGGTAACTAGATTGGTATAAGTAAGATTTTGGTAATTCTTAAAGACAGTGTGTGCCTTTGTTTCCTCTTAGAAGAAAGAGGCAGCGGTTAAAACCAGAAGAAATCTTGTTTCAGTCTGCTCAAGAGGAGAAAAGTATGCAAAGTGGAACTGTTACCCTTTGGTTAATCTTAGTACAACTCTTGAATTAGTGTGGAAGTATCTATTTGGACTTGTTGAACAACCATTTTGTATTAAGAAAAATCTTCACAGCACAGTTTGCTTCTCTGTTGAAGGAAGGAAAATGCAAAACAGAACAGTGCAGGCTTTCCCTCATTAACTTTTCCACTAAAGCTGAATGATTTGGCTTTTGAAAATAATGTGAAAATCCCAATTAAATGCCATCTCCCGATATTGTGCATCTCTACAAAGAGGGCAGTTTGCAAAAGGAATACGCCCTTTAGCAATTAAAATCTTCAGCGCTGTATGTGATTACAGCTGCTTGTTTTAACGCGATTCCTCAGAAAGATTACTGAGAAATCTGTGGGTTTGTGCACCAGCAGCACTGTCGGTTGTTGTGTTCAGAGCTCTTCTGCATGTAGGAAAAGCAGATTGTTTCCTTCGCTCAGAACATGACCGGTGTGGTTGAACAGAGCGAGTGGAAGATCCGACCCCTAAATATCTGAAATGCAGCCGGCAACGGTACTGGATACATCAATGTAGTGGGTAGCAATTGGGTGATTTAAAATAGCGAGGGGGCTTCCAAAACAATAATGGCAATACATCCACTAACGAAAGTGCAGGAGGGAATTGTCTGCTCTGGAAACATGCTGGTTCCTAGAGGGATTTATTGAATGAACTCGGTGTGCCTCAGAATGGGATCATTGCACGTGAAAGGAAAACATAACTTTCAATTGATATTTAAATAGGAGAAGGTAGCAACGCTTCGCTGTTTGGGTGAAGCTAATCACTTGCACTGGGAGCATAAAATTAGACAGACAAGAAGGGTAGATAAGGGAGGAAGAAGTGAAGAGAGAAAGAAAAGTCTTAATTAGAGACAATGATGTTGGCAGTACGTGCCGGAGGGTTCGGGAGCTGGCAGCGGTGGCTCGCGTGCCGTTTGGTATGGGAGCGAGCAAGCATCGCACCGTGAGCCGGGTAACTGCCGCGCTGGCGGGAAGGCTTCCTCTCTGTCAGGAAACGTGACTCAGAGGAGCCCAGGGAACACCTAAGAGCAGCACTGACGTTCTCGTATTGTTCGGTGTGATGGTGTAAACGTGGTAGTTGCTTAAACTGCGTATTTCGGTGGTACAACTGCCTGCGTTCAGTCTGGTTCTGCCTCTTTCGACAAAATACCAGAAACCTTTCGAAGGAGGGAAGCGGTTGCTTGGTTTGCATTTTTTTTTTTTTTTGGAGGGCGTTTTTTTTGAAGCACTGAGTGTTTCGGGTTATTGCAGCTGGTGAAATTAATGGAGGTACACCGAGTATCGCTTGTGTAGTGATGCCTTCCGCCAGCCAAGAGCGTGGCCCTGATACTGTTTGGGTCGCACGGTGGTTACGGGCCAGGGTGCCAGCTAGTCAGTCTGTAAATATTAAATACAAGCGTCGATACTAAAATGTCTTAAAACCAGCTAGCATATATCAGGTGTTCCTTGAATCAATGTATTGCTTTGAAATTTAAGTCTCTGAATGTTTTGAAGTGTTTACCCCGCAGCTTGCACGTGTACAGGTAGAGAAAGTAGGTAGCGGTGTCTTTTACTGTGACTGATATTACTATGACTGACCATCAGTTAAGAATTGCCTCTTTAAATTGCCATCAACTCAAACTGTTTGACAGAATCATTTATTTAAAGAACATAAGTTACTTTTTTTTTAATACGGGGACACAATCCAAAGTACCAGAGTTTCCTCAGCTTTATGTTATTGCTAACTTTACAGGTGCACCAAAGAAGAAAACGTATGCTGCAGTAAAACCCCAACTTTTAAGAAGCGTTAAAATGTGTGTCGATCTATAGATTGTGCTGGTGTGTTACCATGTTACAACTCTCTTTATTCCAGAAAAAGCTAAATTAAATGTTTACCACATAAACGTACCGAGGGGGAATTTATTTGGGAATGATGTAACATAATCTGCCATCTCACATTGCAGCCTTTCTCCCCAAAAATCTTGATCCTGAGTGAATTTACAGAACAGGTTAACGGAAGGGAATTTCACAGGAAAAACAACGTGTTTTGGAAGAAGAGACACCAAATTGTGGCCTAATTATTCTGGAAGTGTCTTGCTGATTGTTAAAGTGCTGTTGAAGTGCCTGAGTGTGCACGTGTGTGCGCGCGCCCTCGCTCCCAAGAGTGCCAACCTTGCCTTGCACCTGGGCCGGATGGAGAGGCAGAGCCAGAGCTCTCTGCCCCTCCAGCGAGAGGATGGTGCCCGGCTGCTGGGTCCACAGCCCTCCTCTGAGATTCCTGTCGCTTCTGGGGGATTTCTGAATTGAGGGAGAAAGAATGGTTTTGATGTTAAAAATGAATGCGTTGGTTACTGCTTGAAATGTAAAGTTTCTGCCTTAAAATTGGTTATGGTTTTAGTCATGTTAATACCCTGAAGAAATAAACTAAATTGATAACTTCTAACTCTTTTTTTTTTTTTTTTTTTTTTTTTTGATCCTAACTCTGTGTTTATTAATGCAGGCAAGAAGACAACAAGACCCTAGTCCTGGATCTAACCTAGGAAGTGGCGACGATCTCAAACTACGTTAATCAACAGCAGCAGGCGTACCACGGGTCTGCACACATGCATTGCTTCTACTTGGCAAAGGATTTAATAAAAGACCAGAAACTGTGATAACTGGGTATACTATGGTCTGTTTCCTGACCTGCGGCAGTCAAAATCACCATGAACTGCCATGGTTTGCACTATGTTTATGTTACAATACCTGCATTTCCCATTTTAAGCATGTAGCCAGTGGCAATTTGAAATTTTGTTTTTCTATGCAAACTTATTTTTGTTGGCACTATTTTAGTGAAATGGAAACTTCTGCAGCTATAAAACCATTTTTCTCAACTGTAATAAAATTTGTCACTTAAAAATAGGTCAAGATATTACAGATTTAAAACTTCTGTTTTTTGTTTTTGGGGTTTTTTTTTTTTTTGTAAACTGCTGGAAGCCAATGCATTCCAAGCTTAATTTTTTTAATATGGGCTTTTGGAATTTTGATTGTCCTTATTGTGCTCCTGCTTTATTTTAGATACGCATTCTTATCTTTCTTTCAGTTTTCTTTTTTTTTCTAAATTTGCAAGACCTTCTTAAAACTGCTGACATTATTTTGCATTATTTCCAAGCTAAACCCAGTGAATCAGAGCTGTTGGAATCGGTTTTCAAACTTTGTGGGTTTGTAAACGTTACAGTTGCAGTATTCTTTTCACTGCTAACAATTCATTGGTTCCACTTTTTAAATGATAAAACCTTAAAATGTATATTTTCACGCATTAATTCTGCCCCAGTATCTGTCCTGGATTTTATTCTGTATCGAGTGAGTTCGGGTGGTTGTTATCCCCCTGTATATATAGTACTTTACTGAAACTCATAGGAAGTCGCAGGCTGGCTTCTGTTTTATTCAGGGATTTTTTTAAATAGTTCTTAAAAGGGGTACTGCAACTCTACAATCAGATTCAACAGCGCATTAAACTGGGAACAAAAGTGATCAGCTGCCAGGGTGATATGTATTAAATCACGTTTAAGATAGCTGCTTTAAGTATATTTTATATCTTAGGCTTTTTGTAAAGTTGTGCTGAAGGGTGAAAAGTCGAGACGAGGTGGTGTGCAGAAAATCTCATGCTGCGCATAGGACGCTTCTGTTAATTCCTATGCAAATTAAGACTACATTGCAGTATATATTGCGTTTTCTAACAGGGTAAGATTTGGGATGAGTTAATTTGTGTGAATTACCTTGTTTTGTTTGGGGGTGGTGGGGAATGGACTTGTTCCAAATTTTTCATTGCATCCAATATTTGAAGAAAACGGATTGGAAATGATGATGTCATTTGGCTTTGTTAAAATGTGGTGCTTCCTGTACAGCCTGATTAATCGAGACGTCACTTAAATGCCTTTTTAAAATAGGCGATCTGATTTCAATTTTTTGACAATGATTTTGAAGGCAGAAATTCCATACGGTTAGAACAGTTGAATCTCTCTTAAATTCTAGAACTGAGATAATTACATTCCTCATTAATGGCAAAACAATCGATGCAAAAGAGGTCTTGCAAAAATGTAAGCAGATGTCAATGTGAAGGAGAATCTTTGTATGTTAATAATATGAATATTTAACATTCACTTAAAATGTCAATAACTGTAAACTGTGAGAATGTCATCAAATAGAAATATTTTGAGACTTCAATTTAAATGTGATTCACCTGAAAGACAATAACCTTTTTCACTCTGTGGCCACGTATTCTTCTCGCTCTTCTTCCCCCAAAGAAATAATTTTTCTAAAGTGTTTCTGCAATGAGTTATTTAAGGGACACACGCATGCATCCGCACGCATCCCTCGCCGTGGATCTTCTCCGCCATCTGTGTATTTTTGATGGAATAGTCTGAAGTTTTATTTTAAAAGGTTTTCCTAACGTTTCAGACAGCGGTTTTAAACCATAAGTACACAGGAAATGATGCTATCAGATATTAAAGTTGCTATCTTTGTGTAAATACTGAACTTTCCCTATCATCATTTAGCATTCTGCTGCTTTCGATATCTTAATGCTGGCATTAAGATCACGAGCCCTTACCCTCTGCTGGTTAGTGCAGACTTTTTAAAGTGCATTTTAAGTTATTGATGCAATTTGATATTTTTCATAATTTCTATTTAAACTGAAGTTGCATCATCTTTCTTGGATTCATCTCCTGTAAGAGTTGCCTTAAGCTACAGGATTGCTTTTGCTACTTTTTGTGTTGTATGTTTAACTTTCATAATAAACTTCTGTGTAGTGAAAACAAGTCGCTGTGAATTGATTTCTGGTGGTCCGCGCTGACGTGTTGTGCGTTCATGGGCTAATTTTGCAACCTGCTGCCACGGTTAAAGCAATAGTGACATCCAGTGGTCACTTAAACTAACCCGGGTTGTGGGACTGTCCTGGGGGGGGGGGGGGAGGATTTGTGCCTCTTTCAAAACCTTTACTATAAGGGCATATGTTGGGGAAAATGGGGATTTTGCTGCCCCAAAACTCTCGTGGTTCTTTATAACCGATGTGCGTTGCTTACTCTGACAGCATCCGTCTGTTCAAGTAACCCTGAGAAATTTTACCCGCTCGGCTTGTAAGCTGCGCGTGCTTGGAGGAGAGCGTTGTTGATGGGCGTGGGGTTACAGAGCCATTAAACCTTGCTAATTGTGCCGCTTTGGACAAGGAGGAGAGCAAGGTAGCGTACGCGTTGAAAATTGAGGAGATGGGGAGATGTGGTGAAGTACTGCGGCGAAAATATGAATGTTACGTGCTACACCCGAAAACCTCTTCTGGAGCTGCTAGAATTTTAGGTGGTATACCTTCGGCTATGTAGTATTGAAGGACAATGCGTGGTGTACCGAAATCGTGTAGACGATTGCTTGCTTAATGACTCGAGAGCCGCTCTCCGCTTTGGCGGCGTTTGCATGCAAAGGGCAGGGTGTAACCTTATTTCGTACTTCTGAAACCTGACTGCAAACGGATCGGAGAGCGCCTAACAGAACCTGTGCTGACTGCGACCCGTGGGTCCTCTGAGGTACCTCCTGGGACGGAGGTAGCTTTAAAAAAAACACAAATGACAACCTCTGTTACTCTGATGGCAGGCGGTATCTTTGGCGGCTGCTGCAGGCTCTGCTGTTAAAGCAGCTTGGTTTTCCCAAAAGTTCACGGAATGATTGGCTTTTTCTGCCCCAGGGGATGAGCACCTTATCCGTAACGCCATGGAGGCATCTCACGGACAGAGATGCTTTGTCCCCTGACTCCTCTTAGACTTTTTGCCTCTCTGGTGCGTGAACGGCAGAGGGAATCTGAAAACCTTCCTGCGCGAGGCACCGATGGCACAAGAGGATTTTAAAAACATCGCAATCCTCTCAGTCGGCGTGGCTTAGGGCTGGCCGTGTTCTGTTTGGGGGTGAAACACCACTGGGAATGCCGGAGCTTGTTGGAACGGAGGATGTCGGTGACCCGGAGCAGGTGAGGTATGGCCACTTCTGGCTTGCTTTTTTAACCTCTTGCACCTACACGGCCTCTTCCTAACTGGAGAGAATCCAGAGTAACGTTTTGTCCGTTTTAATTAAGTTTCCAAAACCTGAATGAACAGGTTTCCTAGTGTGTCCTGAGGGAAACGGCAGCTATCGACCGTCCTGGTCCGGGCTCCTGGTCCCCCTTCTGAAAGTAGAAAAAACTGAAGCGGTGGGTGAAAGCAGGAGCTTTTCTGTTCCTGCAGGTCTGCGGTGCGTTGTCTCATCACGAGCCTTGTTCAGGTAAGGGCTGGGAAGGTAAATGGAGGAAGGAGACGGGGTTTTGGGGAACCCCCAGACTGCATGGCCTGACAGGGGCTTGGCAGGACATCCGTATTTTTATTCTGTCTGCCGCTCGGTCAGGACTCCGCTCTGTTACTGATGTATTTATGAGTCCCTCCTGTCTGCATAGAAACAGCACCAATTTCTGTAAAGTCACATTATTTTCTTACTACATTTCCAATGCAAATAAGAGAACGGCAAAAACGGCTTCAAGGATGAGAATTGCAGCGAGAAGTTGGAGCAGAGCGGACATCTGCATAGGCAACGCTTCTCATAACTCATTTGCCTGACATCCTGTCCTCGCTGCCACGAGATGTAAATCCCAGGACATGCATATTCATCAGCTGCCGCACGGCTCCGAGCCCGCTCAGGGTTTAAGTAACTTTATTAAATAGCTTTCTCAATTACAGGTTGAGATAAGTGAATTTCCAGAACTGCCTCGGGCTCAGTTCTTAAAGCTTGGGGTGGGGGGGAGGAAAAAAACCCCACCGCGGAGGAGCGGAGCGCTGCCTCGGCCGCTGCTGTCACCGCACGGTGGGTGGCTGTGGACCAGCCAGGTACCCGTAGGAGGGGAAGAAGTGGGAAACGGGAATGTTTCTTGCTCGGCCATATGCTTCTTACTCGGCCCGGCCCACAGTTTATCCCAGCTGGTGAGACTTTTGCGAAGTCTTCGCTGCTCCCCGCGACTCCTCTGATGAGGAACTCGGTGTTTCCCAGCCTGTGGGACTTGAGGATGGTGTCTCGGGGGACGCAGGTTTTCCCGGTGCTCTGCTTTCCCTCGTTCCACAGGCTCTAAGTCTGTTTTTCACAGGGAAAACACCTTTCGCCCTTTGCAACCCTCTCTTTTCCCCGTAGCGGGTGATGGCTTAGCCCGAAACCAGCCCAAACCTTCTGGAGCTGGAGCAGAGTTTGCACCTGGAAGCTCCTGCCCGTTCCCAGCTGGTTCCCTGAAGGACACGGTCCCTACAAGCCTTGCCTGCTCGCACCCCCACCCCTTTCCCCTTTTTCCTATCCATACCGTGCAAAAATCCGACAGTGTAGGCGTAGCAGAACGGTCAGTGTAAGAGAACTAAAACTTTTTGGCTGCTGGATGCACTCGGCCTTGCTTGCTGCTTCCTTCCAGGGAAAATGGAGTCTCAAGGAAGCGAGTGGCTGGGGCAACCGCGCTGCTGCTGGGGTGTTTCGGGGGTGTTTCGGGAGCATTTCGGGGCTTTGGCCCTTCGCGGCAGTGCTGCAGGTCACGGCTCTGCAGGCCGTGCTCCTTGGGGGACACATCGGACGTGAAGAGCTGAGGTCTGCACGGGGGAAGGCAGGCAGGCGGGGGAAGAAGCGGCGCGAAGGTGGATTGAACCGGGGAGGGTTCACCGCGGGGAAGTGAGCAGGTACCCGAGCACGTCGGGCTGGATGAGAAAATGGCGGTGGGAGGGAGGGAAGGGGGGGACGCACCGGGGCTGGCGTTACTGACACCGACCTCTGTGGCGTTCGCCAGCGCTTCAAGGTGGTGGTGGCTCTTGGCTCGAGGCATGAGCGGAACAGGGGATGTGCGGTACTGGGGGCTCGTAATTGGCGCAGCGGTTCTGGGTGCCAGTTAGTGGATTTGTTCCAGCGTATGGATTCGGTGAGCAAAGCGGGAGGGATTGTCCCTCTGTACGAGCGCGGATGAACCCCCTGCGTCCCACGGGAGCCCGCTTTCTGGCCCGCCCGCCGCCTCCTCTTCAGCTGCAGACACGATCTCGGGTCCCTGCCTTCCTCTCCCTGCTATGGCGGAGTCGAGCCCTTTGCAGAGCCGTATTTAGGTCTCGTTTGTAACCGTATATCACATCAGAGCGGTGCTCTCCCCGGGAGCTGGATCCCACCAGGCAGCTGAGCTGCTGCTCGGGTGAACGCCACCGGAGAGGTGGGTGGCAGCTCAATGCCCACAGCCGTCCTTTCCCAGGGCAAGCTATTCCTCAGCGACCCCCGTTTCTGGGCACGCAGAGCTGCGCGGGGGGGGGTGTGGGGTGTAGGGTGGGGTGACCTGCTGGTGAAACCCTGGCAGCTCCAGGCTTGGAGGAGAGCAGAGAGGTTGGCGAGGGGAGCGTGTCACCTACCCGGAATGACGTGTCACCTACCCAGAAAGAGCGCCAGGTCCCCTCCCGCCCCACCGAGAGCCGAGCACCCCTGTGCTTCGCAGCACCCCGACCCCTTCTCCCCGGCGACCCCCACTATGGGGCAGAGGTGTGATGCTGCGGTCCCCTTCCCAGCGCCATCCTGCTCCTCCGTGTCCTTCCCTGGTGCCCCAGGGCCGCCTGTGCCTCATCACCGGCCTGCAGCTGCCCCGGTAGCCCGTCCCTGGAGCTGGGAGCCACCTCAGCCCGGAAGGGGAGGACGTTTGGGGATGCCCAGCCCTGCACGCAGGCTCGCCACGCTGCGGATCCAGGTCCTTTGCTCCAGCTGCGTTTGAGGACCGGGGGGCCAGGGTGAGGAGGGAAGCGGGGGGACAGGCAGCGCTGTGTGCGCAGCCCGCTCCTGAGCTGCCCAGCGCTTGCCTCCCGCTGAGAAGCCCCCAGGCCCCTTCCTGGCAGCGACAGCCCCGGCCCGGAGCCGCTCGGCGGATGCTCCCACACAGAGGGGAGGACAGATCCTCTTTTTGGTTCTGCTTTCGGTTCCGCTCTGCAGAGCGCGTCTGGCGTACGACTGCCGGGACCTGGTGTCGGTGGGCTCGTGGGGCGCGTGACTCTCCAAAACCACCAACCCTGCGGAGGTGCCTTAGTCACCGGCTCCTTCGATCCCTCTCGGCATCTTACCCTCTGGTGCCGCATCCAGGGCAGGACGTGCTGGCGGGGCCGTGGCGCACTGCGCTGCACAGCGGGACCGGAGCGAAGGAGGGAATAAACCGGAAAGCGAGACCCTGCAGTGCAGGAGCGTGAGAGATGGCTGCAAAGGGAACAGGAGCGGGGCAGGAAGGCAGCGTCTGTGGGAAAGATGTCGCTCCAGCTGGTCACCTCTGGCCAGGGAGGGATGCCAGCCATCCCTCGCGGCCCTCCGGCACGGCGCGCGGCAGCCAGGAGCCGCTGGCTGTAATACTATGATGAGTGTGTAAGAGACTTTTAATTGTGACAGAGAGCAGGCCCTTTGAAAAGCTGTCCTCGTTACGGCATCGATGACCCGCCACCCTTTTAACGCGCTGCCCTGCGTTTCACTGCTGCAGCCCCCTTGCTCGGGCAGGCCGGGGGCTTTACCGGCGTGGATGTCTGTCTGCTCGGTGTGTGCCATGTTTGCCCCCCAGCACATCCTCCAAACTGCAAATGTCGAGCCCCTGCTCCCAGGCCAAAGCTGCCAGCCCCAAAAGGCCTGCCTGCCCTCAAACCTCCCTCAGCGGCCCTCGCACAGACCCACTCACACTGGGGCTGCAGGCTCACCGAGCCCCCGAAGCAGTCCTAACGGCACCTTGTCATCCCTCTCGCCCTCGACCAGCATCCAGCAGGACCAGGAGCTGGTCGCCTTACCTCTCTGAAACAATTTCTTGCTCCGAAGAAGATATCAGTGAAGGTGACGCCCTGGTCAACAGAGGTGGAGGGTTTGCACAGGAGCCGGCAGCACGGCTCTGTGGTGCTCAGGGGAGAGCTCAGCTCCCTGCAAACTGAATTTCTGGTGGTTTACGGCTTTCTGCTGCGCGGGCCGGGCACCACGAGACAGCAGCAGCAAGCGCGGATGACGGCTTGGGTGCAAACCTGATCTTTTGGGTGCAAGACCCTTTCTTGCTGGGTGCGGGGTCTGCACCACAAAGTCCCCGCTAGCAGCACTGGTGGCAACGTAGGGCGGATGCAGGGGCTCCTCCCGGCTCCCCAAAGAGCTGCGGGGCGGTCGGCCGGCCGGTGTCCCACAGCCACGACAAACCCAAAACGGGACAGCAACGTAGCCGTGCCTACGGGGAACGCAGCCGCCGCCAGCCCGCGCGAGCACCGGGGCAGTTTCACGCATAGCTCCCCAAAATCCAGCGACACCCGGCGCTGCGGGGCCCGGCGTCGCTCTCGAACGTCGTCTGACGAAGCTCAGCAGCAGGGAGGAATTTCCAGCCACGCGTGCATCAGACCAAATCGTTTCCCGCTGCGAAACGGACGGGCTGCAAAGAGGGCGGGGAGCGGGGAGCGAGGCTTCGTGAGCACCCCCGGCGTTTGTTTGCTCCGCCGCAGGCTGTGCGTAAGGCTGGGGTCAGCCCTGCGCTGTGCGTTTGGCAGAAGCCAGCGACAAACTGGGCAGCTGGAGATCTTCAGGGGCTCCGAGAGGGCTCCGTCACCCAAACCCGCTGCTCGGCCTCATCTCCCATTAACGCACGCAACCCCGAGCGGCGGGGCTGGAGCAGGCTGGCGCGGGGGCTGCCCCGCTCCTCGCGTGCTTTGTCCTGTGGCCGTTCCTTGTCATCCGCTCTGACGCCCAAACCGCCCTTCGGGAAGCAGCTCCGGGGGTGACACCCAGCACGGGTGAGAGCCCCGCCACCCACGCAGCGCTCCTGCCTGCCTCCGTGTGCCCTCGGGATAAGGGGTTTGTGGGATTCTATAGAAACCCATCTCTTACCTTTTTTATAAAAATTGTGCTTTAATTTTTTTTATTTTTTAAATTTTTAAAATTTTAGGTTTTTAAATTTTTTATTATTATTTTTTTTGGGGGGGGTTGTTTTGGTTTTTTCCCCCAGAAACCTTGTACTCTGCCCCAGGGTGAATTTTCCCACGAGTTTTAATGCACCGGCCGCACCTCCGGCTCCCTGCCCGGCAGCTCCGGCGAGCCAGACTTCTCACCCTGCCCACGCCTGCCAGCATCTCCTGGGCTAAACCACCCCAAGAAGGGAAGAGAAACCGGCGCACCTGTTTCTAACGAAGCCTAAGCCAGTTTAGATCTAACCCTGTGGGAATCGGAGCTTTTTAAATACATCTGGAAGGGATGGGTTCTGCGAAGCGCACGGAACCGCGCCGGCTGTCGAGCAGGGGATGCTGCCGTCATGCTCGGGCAAAGCCCTTGCCGCTGCTCCCTGCCCTCATCGGAAATACTTCATCCTCGTCCATCCAGCCCCTCCTCCCCGGCCCCTGCCCTCGCCCCAGCCCCACAAAATGCCCTGCAAAGGGGCAGGGGCCGTGCCGGCGGCCGCTCTTCTAGGTCGGCGTTTAACGTAACGCCTTGGCATCTTTGGGCGAGCGCTGGGACCCTCCCGTTTCTGCCCGTCCACCTTTCTGCCACGCCAAGCGCGGTGCAAAAAAACCCCAAAACCGCAGGGGAGGTTTTGTAGCCGCCAGGCGCCCAAATCTGGGGTGCAGGCGGCGATGCCGGTGGCCACCGTGGTCCCGACTGAGCAAAGCACGTGCCAAAGGCTCGCCGCCGTCTCCAGCCGCGATGGGCGCACGTCGCCCTCCCATCCCTGGCCGAGCCCAGAATCACTGTGAAAATCTTTATCCTTGCCAGGCTGCGCGGCCGCGAGCCCAGCGTGCCCTGGGGCTGGCGAGGAGGAGGATGCTCTCCTGGGGCACGCAAGCCCCAGCCCACGGGGGATTTCTGGATGAGGCTCACGATACGCTGGAGGCTTTGTGTGTGCAGGTAACCGGCCCGTTAAAAAAAAAAAAAAAAAAAAAAAAAAGGCACTTTCTGCCCCCACCACCCCTTGGCTGCAGCATCCGCAGGAGCTGCAAACGCTCTTCGGAAACATTTCGAACCGCGAACCCGAAGCTTTCCAGCAGGAAATGCACCTCCAGAAATCCAGAGCAACTTCAGAGCTTCGCAGCAAATACCTTCCCCCGCCCCGAGCAGCGCTGCCCGGCTCGTGCTCCGTTTCCAGCCGCGGGGCAGATGTCTTCGCAGACATCGGTTGCGTCGCAGTTGAACCTCATCGGGAGAGGACAGCTCGCCTTCGCCGGGACCTGCCGGAGCTTTTCCCCACGCCCCGGTGCATTTTTTGGTCCCTCCTTGTAGCTTTTGCTTCCCCCTCCTCCTTTCCTTTGACTTTGGGATTGCAAAGCCCAACTCTTTTCTGCTGACGGCTCCCTGCAGATGTGTGGAATTTAGGAAAGTCAAATAAAAACTCAGTAATTCCCTACAGCTGCCGATCCCACCCCAAAATGTGATGGCATTGCAAGGTTTTGGTAACGGGGAACCCGGGTCGCCTCTGATGGGGGCACCCACTGCCGTTCCTTTGGTCTGAAACATTAATAACGCAAGTGAGTGGGGGAAGAGTTTCTGATTTCTAGCTAGGTATTTCTTCTCTCAAGTACGTTCCTTATGGATGGCACTATATATATATATATTTATCTATTTTTACATATATATCTCTCTCTCTACGGTGAGTCGGAGCGCCGCGGGTGGCTCGTGATGAAGGATCAGCCCCTGATGAAAGATTGGATGAAAGGCTAATTTCTCTTTTTTTTTGAGCGGGTAAAGACTTGTCAGTAGGGAAGGGCAAAAAATTGGCAGCACCTCTGCGCTTTTCAGCATATTAAGATGTCACCAGGCTTAGATTTAAAAAAAAAAAAAAAAAAAAAAAAGGCAAGCGAGGCATGAATAATAAATAGAGCGGCGTGAAGCTGACTTCAAGGGAAAGCTGATTTCCCCGGGGCTCGCTCCACGCCGTATACATTGAAATCTGGCCTGGTTTGACAGCTCTGCGACCCGAAGGCGGATGCTGAGAAACAGGACGTTTAGCGCAGAGCCCGGCCGAGGTCCTGCTCCCAAACGCGCCTGGGATTTCTTTTTTAATGCTCCCATTCCCCCTGCCAGCGACGGCTTTGTCTGCCCGTGGAAAAAAAGGTGTGCCGGCACCCGTTGGTCGTTAAAAGAGTTGTTTGAAGCTGTGATGGACAGCTTTTCTCTGCAGCTGGCTCGGAAGCGGTGCGTGCGCAGCCAGCGCGCGCGGGGTTTTAGGGATGCTTTGGCGTGCAAAGGCCGCGTCGGTGCAGCAGGCAGCTCACCAGCACGAGGGAAAAGCAAATTATTGCCCTTCCGCCCGAGAGCCAGGGCTGCCGCAGCAGATCGTGTGGTTACTGGTGACACAAGGAGCACACGGAGAAGGAGACGCAGTGGAAAACCTAGCAGGAATCTTGGTTTTATCTTCTTTTTTTTTTTTTAATATGAGCAACTCAAACCTCTGTGGTTAGCTGCATGAAGGGTTTCCTGAGATGGTATTTTTTTTCTGCCCTGCTGCAGAATATTCTGTGCGATGGGGCTGGCCTGCTGCAGATGGGACACGGTGGGGTCAAGCCAGGACGGAGCGTCACCACCCCGAGGGATGCAGCAGAGGAGAGGGGACGGGAGATGGGTATCACCCAAGGAGAGGTTTTTCTGCTATCAGCCTCAAAGAAATATGGAAAACTGCATCTCCCCCTGTTCCCTGCCCCTCCTGGAGCCTCAACCCGTCAGCAGAAGGAATTACAGCCGCTTCCAAACCTTCTGGACCCTCTTGACTTTTCCGTCCAGCGGACACGTCGCTTCACGCGTGGCTGGCACGAGTCCGTACCCTTGGGGTTTGTCACGTTTATTTTTTAATCCCCTGCTTACATTGGGCAACGTTTGACCTGGTGCCATTCATCTTGGATCAAATTTCTGCTGTAAAAACGGGTGCTGGTCTGACGCGGGGCGTCCGAGGTGGCGGCAGCATCCCGGGAGAGCTCCGTTATCCTCGGTCGTGGCGCGGGTACCCACTGCGTGCACCGGGGGTCTTGCGGGGCCGAGCGAAGGAGGTTCACCGGTGGCGACCACCACCCCAGGGGAAAGCTTGGAGTTCTTTAGGGAAAAAAGCTCAGGGTTCGGCTACCTCAGCCCCTCGGGTGGCGATCCCTCTGTTTTCCCAAATTACATTGCAAAGCCAATGACCTCATTACGACGGACTTTCTTGCTTACTGAGTCATTCCTGAGCTCGTTCTGGTAACTTCGCTCCTGCCACTGACTAATTTCTCCTTAACTCCTTCCCTCACGCCTATGTCCGTCCCTTCCCCCCCAGCCTTTCAACTGGTAAAA
Source organism: Grus americana (assembly GCF_028858705.1). NCBI lineage: Eukaryota > Metazoa > Chordata > Aves > Gruiformes > Gruidae > Grus > Grus americana. Next base: position 20,477,894 of record NC_072864.1, on the reverse strand, counting down.
CTGGGTGCAACTGGGTCGGTTTGGGTTGGTTGTTGGTTTGGTTTTTTTTTTAAATCCTGAGCTTACCGTGTGGGCTGTGACACGGTGTGACGGGGGCTTGTGTTGGAGGTCCGACCCCCGTCTGGAGACACGGACACGGACACGGACTGTGACCAGTGGGGCCGGACCCACCGCCCCCAGGGCAGCCCTGAGACTCCCGCAGCGGGACTCGAACCCGCGGACTCCCCTTCGCCAGGCCGACGCCTTCCCCTCTTCCCCACGGGCTGGGGGCGGGGCCAGGAGAGATGCGCCCCGCCCCCGGCCTCCGCCCCGCCCCGCGCGCGGGCTCGCCTGACGACAGCTGCAAAGCACTTTTTCAGCAGCCGCAAGTGAGGTGAGTCGCAGCCCCGCAGCGCGGGGGGGAGGGGGGTTATAGCCCCCCCGCTCCCCTCCCCCGGCGGGCCGGGGCCGCTGTCGGTACGGCCGGGCCGGGCGGCGAGGCGGTGGCGGCTCCTCTTCCCCCGGCGGGGCGGCCGCCCGCGTTCGGTGGCCGGCCCGGGCAGGGCGGGGGCGCAGAGAAGCGGGGCCGTGAGGCGGTGAGGGGGAGGGGGGGAGCTGGTTGCTGTGGCGACGGTGCCCGGGCTCCCCCCTCAGCGCGGTTTGGGGGGGCTCCGCTGTGACCCGGCGCTGTCCCCCGGGTCCCCTGAGGGGGTGGCGGTGGCCGGGGGGAGGCGGGGGGGCGGCCGGGTCTCAAGGCTGCGAGTTTCCCTCCCGCTTCCCGCAGAGGTCCGGCGCAGCCACCGGGTGACCTGCCGTGCCAGCCCGCGGCCTCCGCGCTACCTGAGCCAATGCTAGATCTGGAGGTGGTGCCCGAGCGGTCTCTGGGGAACGAGCAATGGGAGTTCACCTTGGGTAAGTGTGCGCCCCCCCCCCCCCCTCCTTGGGGCCCCGTGTGCCTGAGCGGGGCGATTCGGGGCCCCTCGTGGTCCGGTCCGTACGGTTTTTCCTAACGCTTTCAGGGAGTTGGAGTGAAAGGGAGAGAGTCAAAGCTCACCTCTGTCTGTCGCTAAAAATGCTAACGTAGCATACAGGCTTATCTTTAGCTTTTTTGCATGTCGAGTTGTGCTTTGTTTATCAGCTTGCATGCTTGCTTCTACTCGTTTACCTTGTTTTGCCTTGCCATCTTAGACTAATAATTTTTTTAAATAACTCCTAAAAGAGGAGGTGTGGATGTACTGATTGTCACCTGAATATCTGTCAAGCGATATCAGCATCTTCGCGTGCTAATACTTACCATAAACACTGTGCTTTTCTGTACAAACCCTTCATAAGCACGAGTTGAGTTTCACAATTTCTTTGTGTCGTTGCTGCGTTGCAACATTATGGTGGAGAAAGTAAACTTCTGAGAGGTTTTCTCAGGGTTAGATAACAAGTATTTCTCCCCCCCCCCCCCCCCCAACATGATTCTTAGCTTTTCCACTTTCTCAGAGGTCCTTCCTTACCCACCATTGCTCCATTTACTGTGATGAGAAAGAACTTTCCCCCAGCTGATGGAAATCTGGCTGGTGCTCAGCCCAGGGCACTTAAATGTACAGTCAGATGGTATGGATTCTTCAGATGACCTGTGTTCTCAAGCAGATATTGGTAGTCCTTAAAACTCTCAGAAAATACTGTAGCTGTCGCCTTTTCTGAGTAATTGTTGGAGATATCAGCGTTGGACTCTTTCTCTCAGAGTTTCCCATCCTTGCTGTTCTCTAAAGCCCAGCTAATGGTGGTAGTATTTTGGCTAATGTAAACAGGGCTCTGTGTGGCAGGGGTCTGTATCTGCCAGAACTTGAGTTACACTGCTGCCGCTGTTGTCACCTGTGAGGGCAGGAGGACAGACTGTGCCTTAAAAACACTGTTACACAGCTGCCGTGAACTTGGGTTGTGCCAAAGGAGTGGTGCCGTGACGTGGAGTTGTTTATATGAAACCCGTCAGACACAAAGGGCTGTTCATGCTGCTGTGACTTCAGAGTCAAGTGCAACTCGATGGTTACAGGGAGTGTTAGAATGGCTTTTGGAGGCTAATTATAGTACCTCAGGTCCCACCCTTTGAAATCTCAGTGATCTCCTTATACTGCTAACACGTTAACCGTGCTCTCTCAGCTCTGCGTGACCTTCCGCAATCCTTTAGTGCCTGTATTACCTGAAAAGAAATGAAGTCTCGAATTATATACCCTGACAATCTTCATAAATAAGTAGTTCCGGCTTTCCCCCCTGCCCCCGTTCTCCTTATAAAAACAAACAAACAAAAAAAAGAAGATAGAAAAGTATTTTGTTTTCCCAACCCCCAAAGAAGCCCGTTAATGCAATCTCATGGTTAAAATTATATACTGTGCCTCTGTCTGTGTGTACACAGACACACATGCATAGATGTGAGAGGGAGGAAACTCAGCTGTAATTCTTGGAGTAAACATAGCCACCACGTGATGTGTCTAATATATAATTAGCATGACCTGCTGGGATAGAGCAGGAGGCTGACTAGGTATTAAGATACTTAACTTTGACCTACGCTGGCAATATTGTATGAAAATTATCCCCGCTGATAAAGCTGCTTCAGCTTTGTTACCGGTAGCGAGGTTGGAAGCACCAGTGTAAATGGGATTCTCGCTGCCAGTGGTATTCTACTCGTCGTTTGTTTAGCTCTGCTCTTCTCAGAACTAATGGCAGTATTCCTGAACTGCTGCTGACTCTGGCTTCCAGTATTGTGCCCACAATGGAGATGACTGAGGGGAAATGCCAGGAAAATTTTTTACATGAGTTTTTGGGTTCTGTTTCTGGCTCCAGCGTTGACTCACTGTGTGACCAGAACATAAAAAATTTAACCGAGGCTGGGTTTTGTCTTCAATTAGATACCTGTGGCGCTACACCTCTCGGGCTACATTCCTGCCGTTTTAAAGGAGAACAATTAAATGCTTATTCTGTAGTGCCTATAGCTGTATTATTAGTGTTTGAGATACATAATTTCTAAGGCATGCTTGCATTTCTCTTGCTTTTTATACTTTCTTTTCCTACTAAGTTTCACTTCTCTTCATTTAATGTGTTCAGATTCATCTTCTCTTGGATTTTCTTGTATCGTCTCTCAATCTTTATTCTCTCCTCTACCCTCCACTCCAGGACACGTAGTCTCAGCATAGGCTAACGCTTCAAGCCATGTTGTTCGTAACCAGCGTAACGTGAGGGAATCATCTTGTGCTGCTTGTATCACTCCAGCATTTAGAAAAGGGAGAATTCTGTGATAGGAGAGTCCCAGCGCTGATCTTTGTGGACGTTTTTTGCCATGGCTCAGTCTGGTTGACAGCGTGATGTGCTGGGAACCGTGTTTGCTTCCCCGTTCCCCCTGCCTGGTGAGCAGGATGAAAAAAAAATTCTTTGTTTTCCTCTTTGACTGTGAAGGCTGACGAATGTTGATGAAAAGGGGGTGTTGTGTGTGTGTCTGAGAAGGGTGGAGAAAAATAACCAATTTCTTTACTCCTCCTCTGGCTCTCTGCTGTTGGAGGCAAAGGGAGTATACCGGCTCCTCCGCGCATGTGCTATGTTCTGCTAACTGTTGTTGGAGAACTTCAGTTGTTCATTGTAGCTTCGCTAAGCAGCTGCATGGCAAAATGTGCTTGCTTCTCAGTTGCTGAAAACTGAACAAAATCAGTCCATGTCCATTTGCTTGCAGCTTGAGAAAGCTCTGAGTAAGAGAGTCACATGCACCATCTGTTTGCTCGCTTACCAACCCAAGATTGCATCAGTTTACATCGGACTACAAACTGAACTTCATGTTTACATGCACTTTTTTTAACTGCATGCTTTTTTACTGAAACCTTACCTACTCCTGATGCTTGCCATAGGCGTATAGATTCTGTCAGCTTGTTGGCTGGCTTTGCCTGAGCCTTTGCTGCTTGTTTGTTTTTGGTTTGGTTTTTTTTTTTTTTAAGAGCTCGTGGTCTTGCCTCTGCAAGTCTCCCAGAAATATTGACTTTGAAAATGGGTTTTATACTTTTAAATCATCTTTACCTTTTTTTGGAATCGTAGCTTTTACTAGGTTAAGAAATGTGAAACTTTCACAGCAGTATCTTTGATCTCAGCTTCTTGCTGTTATTTATGTTTCTGTTCTATTTTGAAAATATTATCTAATACATAATAACTGTCTTGTTAAAAACTCAGCTGCTTTTAGACTACAAGGCAGCTGCTATTTCCTAGATAATAGGAAACAGTGCTGCTTTATTGTGTGGCTCTGTGCATTTTAATTTTGTTACCATTATAAAAAAAAAAAAGAATAGTTGTTATTATTTTAATATCATCTTCTGGTGTATAATTTCTAGCTGGAAAAAAAATATGTTTCCACGATTATGGGCTAATGTGAAAAACAACTTCACAGAAACTGTTGTGGTATTGGTATTTACAAATTGAATCGCTGTAGTTCTAATCTGTAAGTCTGTTTTGCCAAAACTTGGTTTCATAATTGCAGAAAAAGCTGCAATGTATGGACACGACAGGCGTGTGGTTTGGTGCAACAGTGAAAATGATAATTTTTTTTTTTTCAGTGTTATGTTAGTATTACATTAAAGCAGTACCTATGGTGATCTAGGCGTGTGTGATACGTGTGTGTGTGTAAATATATATATGCTTTGGAACATGATGTGCGGTCTGAGTTTGAGAGGTATAGCTAGTAACTAAAAATTTGAATGCCTGAATGGTTACCTAAATAAAAGTGTAGGTCCCGTGGTAAGTTTTCCCTAATCAAGGCAACTTTATTAATGTTTACAAACTAGAAATAGAGAAGAAGGGGGCAAGGCATGTAAATAAAATGTCAGATAACTAATCTAAATTGACTTGCAGCAATTAGTAGGGAAATAAAACTTCACAATTATGAGCTCATAATCTCTCTGTATAAATGCCTGCTTCGAATCCAGGAACACGATCACATTTCATTTGGAAAGGCAACAAAGGTTTTAAGTGTGATAAAGGGTGAAATGGTGCGGTGCTACTTTTTCTGCAGAATCAGCCGTTTCATTCCACTTCCAAAAATTTGTAGCTGTGAGGATAAGATATACACTGAATAAAAAACCCCCAAAAATCCACAACAAAAAAAGCCCTTGAAGTTGTGTTAGAGGGCGAATGACTATTAAGTGTATTACTTCAGTTGAACCAAATTGTTCAGTACGTTTATCTTGTCTGTAAACTGAGAAGATAAAGTTCCCTCCTTGACACAACCGTACCTGGATCAGTGGCGAATGTGGCCTCTTGGGTCTAAGGAGAATCATTGCTCCGTTTTGGTATTTGTATCTGTCTTGTACAACTAATCGGGACTTTATCAAGCTTGATAAAGGATATGCCATAAAATGCGGTCCGGGAGCCTATTGAATATGTACAGGAGTGCTCTAGTGGAGTTTGATGTGGGCTATTTTATCAGTTATCAGATTGTTGACCCCAAAAAGCAGAAAACTTTGTGCACGGATTGTAGCAAGGTCTGTGGTTTTTGTGCCTAAACTTTGCTGTTTAATTTTGTGGCTAGAGATACTTTTCTTTCTTATATGCCTAACAAACCGGTAGATAAACCGTGACTTTTCCATTTCCAAAAAACAGGTCTGTGCTGATACCGTGAGTCAAGCAGGCTTATTTGTTGACTGCATACCTTTCTGTTGTAATGTACTGTTTGCTGATGACGGGGCTCTGTTACCTCATCTGTAACTTTTCTGTTAAAAAACACTATTGGCTGGTCTGGGAACTGACGAACTGTTTTTATTTACAGGAATGCCATTGGCTCAGGCTGTAGCAATTCTTCAGAAACACTGTCGCATTATCAAAAATGTCCAGGTTCTCTACAGTGAGCAGGTGAGTGGTGCGTGATCTGGCCGGGTCATTCACCTCACGGTGTCCCAGAATTAAGACATTAGCGGGTGTACCGATACTGTGTCTTGCTAACATATGTATTGTATGAATTGTGGAGCTGCTGGAAACTGAATTACACCAAAGTATTGCCACCGCATCAGAGGTGTAGCTGTTACAACAGTTTCACATCAAGTGTAATAATCCTCAGTGCAGTGATTTAACAAGTAGCAGTTTTGTATATGCAATGGTGGGGTAGTATTTTTTTTCCTTTAGGAAGGGAAATGTTCCCTATTTAGCTGGATAATTTAATTCTAGTCTTTTTTACATTATCATTGTCAAGTGTTGCAGTATTTTTGAAGTACTGAATTGCTCATTACTTTCTGCTTTCGTGTTTGGTTCAGTGGTGATGAACCTCCTGAAGAGGCTTCCACACTTTCTCTCTGGAGCTGCAACTTTGTCTGCAGAAAGTGGATGCAATAATTCAAACCAACACATATATGTTTTAATCCTTCTTCATAAAGTTCCTAATACGTTTGGATTCCATCAGAAAGGGGGCTAGAGGTGAAATCTTTCTGCTAGATCAAATAAAATGTGTTATATACCCACCTTTACTTTGAAGGAGTGGAACAGGAGGTGGGACAAAGGAGGATTGTGACTCTCCAGATGTGAAATGCACGTTAGGCAGAAGATGATATTCATATGTTGTAGATTACAGATCTACATCAGGAAAAAGTCTGCTAGAATGTCAGTTTGTATCAAAACACTGATCGAGGCCTTGTGCATTCGCAGTGAATGGCTGAGGAACAAGCTCAACTCTGGCCTTTACTGCTGGATACATATTTCATGTAATTAAATGAATTATCCTTTTTGTTTCACATTACGTAGATTTATGGGTTTTATGATGACTGAATTGCAAATTTAAAATCTAGCTCCTTGTACTTAATGCACGGGAGCATCCATCTGGCGGTGAATGCATTCCTCGGTTTTTGTATGCTTTGGAGGTTTTTTACATTTCAGAATTATTTCTAGGTTTGTTTAGATAAAATGATGAGATTCCCATTCCTCTCAGGTTTGTAGAATCACAGAATGATTAGTGGTCCAGTGTTAGAAAGCAAGGCATACTGCTGCTTGGCTTTTTACGCCTCTTGGAAAGCTACATTGTGCTTGACCGTGTACACTGAATTTTTATTCTACCTGTGAGCATAGTGATCAAATGTTGTTTAAAGTTGTTGTATCTAAAGCGCTGAATTTCTGATCCTGGAACTCCAGCAGTGAGTATTTCCTTTCAAAAATTTATATGACAATTAAATGCAATTAGATCTGCCCACAGCTCTCTCTTTAACTTGATATAAATGGGATGTCCAAACTGTGCCAAAAAAGCTTGATGAACCTTCTTCTGTGACTAGAGAATTTTAACTCCTTGTTCATCAGTTTTGGTGGGGCTGCTGAATTGCCTTTGTATGTTTTCCTACGCCTCTTCCGCTGGATTTGTGTTGCTGGGATTGTTCAGCGATAATCGTTTTTCCTGCAGCTTTCTGTAGATTAGCAGTGTAACTGCACATCTGGGTTCCTTCCTGCAGGAAGGACTCTCCTGTTGCTTCCTGGCATCATCTTTCATACTTGAGGTTCTATTTTGTGTATTAAGTCACATGAACTAAATTTGTGCCCTTGAAACACTTCTCCTGTTAGAAAATATGCCAGTGCAGAACAGAAGCTATTTGCTGTACTAATTACCAAGCTTTTTCTCAGATGTTTGGGTTTTTTTTTTCCCCACCCACTCAAAAGTACTTGTAACGCTCTCATGAATTTTGGAATAGCCTTATGACAATTCTGCTTAGAAACCAGTGAAACGCAGAGCACGTCCCATACCAGAACAACTCTGTTGACGTATTTAAATGCAACGTGACACATGGTTTTTTTGCTCAATCTGTAGCCTTTCTAAATTAGATTTATGAGAGATGTAAGACACGACCATCAGGATCACCATTAGACCTCTTTATCTCAGGCTCGTGGCTATATTGCAGCACTGCTTCAGTTCTACACAGTATCATACAAATTTGCCAGCAGTAGTGAAGTATTGATGCCGTGGTGCAAGGTGCCGTGAAGATTTCATTTAGGAGATAGCTTACATGCCAGGTCTTCAAGAAAGATGAACTGGAACTGAACCTGCTTCAGGAAAAGCTGCTGGAGTGGTCAAGGGGAATGGGAAACAGGGACTGAAAGCCCTGTGGCTTGTTGTAAGGATATGAAGTCGAGGATCTGATTACTTAAATATATGGTTTGGGAAGGAGTGGCAGATGCATGTGAGAGTGCACAAAAAGTATCCAGGCTAGAAGACAGTGCTGACATGAAAATAAAGAGGTGAGAAAATTTAGGATTAAAATTAGACTTCTGACAGTCAAAACACAGGCCTTCTCCCAGTACAGCAAAGAGGAGAGTAATGTTTTTTAAGATAGCTTATGCTTAATTCATAAAAAGGCTGTATGGTGCGGCTGCCTGCATTAGAAGTCTCTATATGCCCCAGATGTCCCATCCCCATTCTGTCTTTTGCTAGATGACTGCCTGGTGCAATCCTAGGACATGAATAATGCTGCCTGCCTGTTGTTCAGCCTTTTTCCTCCTCTGAGGAGACAGTTGTGGAGGGCAGAGCTTTTTGAAGCACGTGTGCTTCAGATGGTACGAGATCAAATAGCTGAATTAGGGCCAACTGACTGTGTATGTGAGGATTGTACCGGTGCGGGAGTGAGCAGCTTCCCCAGCGGCACGGCAGACTGAGATGGCGTAGAGCCTGTACAGACACCGGTGAAGCCAGTGGAATGTCTCCTATTGACTCCAGCAGACTGCAAATTAAGCCTTTAGTTGTTATGATTCACGGTAACTAAGGAAACCTAAATACACAACATAAGAGCCTGAAGCCTTCTTTTTTGAGGCCTGAAAAAGACTGTGACACACTTTGATTTTTGAAGTGGAAGGCCCTCTTGCCATCTTTTTGTCAAGTGTATGCTTCATTCTGATGGGAGGCTTGGTGCAATGGGCTGTTATTTTTGTGCACCAGGAGTGGAACAGGCTGTCCCTGCACGATGTCTCTGATGCAAAACTTGGAATGTTAATTTTCAAGGTGGGGTTTTTTCTCCGCGCCCCCCCCCCCCCCAAGTAATGGACAACTACCCTTTGGGAGTTCTTGTGGGGTGCAGTCTTACCAGGCACTTCCATTTCTTTCCATGGAAGTTTCGAGGAAACTGAAGAATTTCAGGGGTTTGGCCAAATGTATTTTGGTTATGCTTATTTGTTGAACAAGCAGATGTTTTCTGGGGCAGTTTTCTTTTCCCAAAGTAACCAATTTATACTTATACAATGATGTCTGTCTTAACAAAGAAGCCTTGAAATTAAAAGCCTAACAGCTTTTTTTTATTTCACAGTCACCTCTTAGCCATGACCTCATCCTTAACCTGACTCAGGATGGAATCAAACTGCTGTTTGATGCTTTCAATCAGAGACTTAAGGTAATAAAACACCCTTCCCGCAAACAAAACAGTGCAGACCAAAATCCTAGGATATATTGACACGTAACAGAGCATAAGTACATGGTGGTTCTTTTAGACATTTAATTTGCCGTATATGGTGCTCTCTTGTGATAATGAACTGTATTTCTTTGGTTTGGGGATTAAATCTTTGTTTATAGGATTAAGACACTTGAACATTGTATGGGGGACTGTAAGAGTGTGTATGATGGCCCAGTGTGGTCTCACGTGCCCCTCAGATCATAGGTTAATGCAAACCAGATGGTGGTGTTATCTGCCCAGGTTGTTCCTTTATCTGTGCTGCCATTTTATTTTTTAAAGTAAACTTCCTTCCTCCTGTTCTTAGTGTTCAGTTGAGTTAGGTTCACAGAGCACTTGTGTGGCGTGATTTCTCCCTGAAAGCCACATTCAGGCCTGTTGGGAGCAGCTGCCTCCTGCACTGACTTCAGTTCTGGATGAGTTTTTATTCTTGCTATCAAAGTTCTCAGCCCAGCAATTCTGCTTCTGTGCTTTTAGGTGACTGAGTGTTGATCTGCCTCTCTAGGATGATTTGTGGGGTTAAGATGCAAAATAAAGGTCAGGCTGGTCACTAACTTCCTGTGGCATTTATGTTTGTAAAAAATCTGTTACAAAAGCGATATGTTTTGTCCATACAAAATAGGTGACTGTGGGACTGTAGAGATATGACTAGTAAGTACAAAGTTTTGAAGAGCTTTAACTGAAACATTTAAAATACCTGTCTGTAACTTCTTAGTTATTCAGGGTGGTCCTTTTGGCAGGACCGGCTGTGCTGAACAATTGTCAGCGTGGTTCTCACCTGGGGACTTAAATTCCTCCGTGACCACAGTGCTCAGGTGTTGATTAGGCTAATTGGGTGAGAGTGTACAGCTCTAACTGCTGGGCTATTTAACATTTGAAAGCAGAAGTGTGGGGTTAAATGTGAGGCTAAAAAATTGAATGCTTACCCTTTAGGTAAGTCTGGAAAGTGGTGCTCACATCCATACTTCCAAGCTTTGCATCAGTGGAAAGTTCCCCCTACTCGTGTCTCCGACAAAACCAGCGGCAAAGTGTCGCTCTCTGAATTGTCAGCCTAGTGCTTTATCCCAAAAATGACTGTAAGAGCGTAGCAGTGTGCTGTCAGCTGGAACTTGAGCTCTTCATGTACTTTAAATGTATATATAAAACTGTTGAATAGCACCCCAAGTTAGTAGCTGTTGGAAGTACTTATTTCTCTAGTAGTAATCTGTAACAACATGGTATGTTTCTATTTTTCAAAATCTTTTGTATATTAACTATAAAAATACACATTTTAAAGAACAATTTTCATTTCAAACTGAGCTCAGATGGGGGACAACTGAGCACTCTTTAGCCAGATTGCAGTTTGTAATTGCCTTATGGTAGTTTCTGTTCATGAAGTAATTCTGTAATAATGGTATTTTTATTTTTGTCAAGATTTAGAACTTAAGTTCACATATGCAATCTGAATAATTACAATATTTAAGATAATGTCTTGAAAAATCTGTTTGTCAGATATATGAAATATTTCCAAAATATATTTAATTCTGTAGGAGGCTGAACTCAAAACTGACATAATCACTTCAAGTGCATTGCTTGTTTACTGATGTTTTTTGGAATGTCGCAATCTTATATTGTTTTTGAAGTGCTGTAGCTGGTGTATGCCGTGTCTCTTCACCTCCAGTTTTTGAGGGACTGACTTTGTCATTTCAACACCCGGTGTTCTAAAAACTATGCGAGAACTTTTAAAATTTGTTTTAAAGAAAAAATAGAAAAACCAAACTCTTCTGGTAAGTGTTTTTTAGGTTTGTGTGTGTGGTTTTTTTTTTAAACAAACCTAAAAACACTTACCAGAAGAGTTTGGTATTTTGGGGGGTTCTGTGTATGGGGGTTTTTTAAAATAGAAAAAACAATTTCTTCTGGTATGTTGTGGTTCAGTGGTCTAGTGATAGCATTTGTTTGTTTAACTATGAAGAGTAAAGCTGTGTAAATGCATACGGTGATATGAAAACTTTTACAAGTATAAGTTTCAGAAAGCTTTCTAGAAGAAGTTTTATGGGATCAGTTCAGAAGTGAGCAACAGGACTTGTTAAAGAATAGTGTAGGTGTAGAATAAGTAAGGTCTGTTTTTAAGATGGAATGACTGTGCTTTCAGTGTTGCTCAGCAGCAGCAGAACTGGAAAAATCAGGATGCCTTTTTTCTTTGCTTTGCCTGTTGTCTCTTTTTATACATACTTGCTATTAGATTTTGTTGTGAGAAGGAGATTGAAATACGGACTACTAAAATGGAAAGTCTTGACAGACCCAAAGAAGCTGGTACAGGAATAAGGCCATAGCAATATTCCTAAAAAGCTTCCTCCCTTCTTTCAGGGAGGGGAAGAAGACTTGTGCATAGTCTCTACTCACTTTCAGTAGCCAGAGCACTGCAGGAGGCGTTACTAACGTGAGCTGACATGAAAGAGTAGATTCGACCAGGTTCTGAAAACATTGCCATGAATTTTAGCAACAAGGTCCCTCCCACATGCTCCTCCTGAGGTGGAGAAAGAGTTAGATTTCACACCATTGGTCTGTGATTGCTGGTTAGTAGATAACGGAACCTTTTTATGAGTCTTACCCAGTAGTAATTACCAAAACAGCGGGTGTGGCAAAACATCAGGTTTTACTCATTTAGGCCAACTGCCTTCTGGCTGTGTAGTAAACCCATCACCCAATAGCCCTTCATCTTCTCAGTTTTGTTCCTCTGCATGTAGAAAGAATCACGTTAACCCTTTTGTCAGTGTAACTTCTGTAGTTTAAAAAATAAATCCTTTTCTAGCACTATGGCCCGTTGCAGTGTTTCTTTCATGACTTCTATGAGATCTTTTGACTACCTTTAAATTTAGCTAAGTTGTGCTTGTTTCTTCCTCTGCTGTTGGTAAAAAATGTTGGTTTGAATAGATCTGTCTGAATGGTGGGAGGAGGGCTGATGGCAAGTCAGTGCCTGTTGGCTGCTGTCAGGGCATCTTTCTCACGAGGGACCTCCTTTGTGTGTGTGAGGTGCTATTCCTCGTGCGCTGCTCCTTTTTGTTCGACTTGTCCTTTTTTGTCTTCCACCACTGCAGCGTGTTTCAGCAGAACTTCAGGAAAGTGCCCAATGCTCTCCGGTAGCTGCTGCATAATTAGATCAGGGAGAGGGGAGGTGTGTTTATTTCCAGAAATATTTTCTGGGGGGCAAAAGATGATGTGCAAGGCCACTAAAAAAAAAAAGTAAAATCATTCCTAGCTTTTTATAAAAGTAGCCTTTGTTTTTAACGAGCTGTGCAATGAAGGAAACCTGGACATGTCAAACTGCATTTGAATTAAAATACTGGATAACCAGGTTTTTCCAAGAAGCATAATTCAAAGTATATTTATTAAGAAGAAAAATTTGTTTGCTGCTCTTTATGCTGGCTCTGCCAGAATGTTCATTTGTTACTTGCTTTGTGCTGTGCTTGTTCCTTACATCCTGAGACGTGTGGGCTTCCCGAGCAAACAAAGTGCTTCAGAGAACTCCTCCAACTTTTTATGAGTCAACAGCGTACCATTAAATGTTGATTTTTATTTTTTTTTATATAGTGGTTTAAGCATTGCAATTTGTTTTATTTAGGGTTATTTGCCGGGCATCTCCCAAAACCGAGACTTCCTCCTTAGCTGGTGATATTTTTAAGCTTTAAAGCCACATTTGGTAGCAAGCTCCCTGGGGAATTCTGCTTTATTCTCTAGCTGAAGAGTCAGTCTTTTCTAAGTCTGCCAGTGATTTGTTGGAGGATTAAAAAAAGCAATAAAAAGCATTTTACCTTTTCTTTACAGCAGTTATGATGTTCTACATATTTTCCTTTTCCTGCTGACACAGGAACACGTATGTAGGGTGGAAGAAGCTTGTGTTTGACCACGTTACTTGCCAAAAATTATCTGCTTGAAGCCCAGACTAGCCTTTGTTATTACTTTCCTTTGACCTTCCTTAAGAGTAATCTTTGCAGAAATCAAGATGCTGATGTGTTAGTGAAAAGATTACTTTCTGCAGGTCAGTGCTGATTTACACGGGGCCCGGCGGTACTCTACCAAAGCCATAGCTGTTCTTTAGTACTTGTTTCGGATGCGCAGTTGCTAGGTCGGTTTTTGGAGCTTCGTCTCTGTCAGTGTGACTTATCCTGGCAGAGGCCTGTTAGGGAGGGGAGCAAGCAGCACTGGCTAGTCTTGCCTTTTGACAAGAATTTGCCTCTAATTATTTGTAAATGTGTAAAATATGGTAATGTTTGTTTCCTGTGTTTCAGGTGATTGAAGTTTATGACTTGACTAAGGTGAAGTTAAAATATTGGTAAGTGATTTAAGACCTCCCATGATTTCTTCTTGATTGCAGTGGCTAGTTTCTCTCCTTTTTTTAAATCCTGAATTCATTTTTTTCAATCATTCTTGTTAAAAAAACAAAATAACCTTAAAAAAAGAATGTAGATAGTTATTCTTTCTTGAACATACCACTTGGTTAAATTGCCAGTTTACTCTTTCCTGCAGTCTTGGAGACTTCTTCCAATATAAATGTGGTATTGCCATTAGTAAACGTTTGTAGCATCTGTTTGATATTCTTAATTTGAGATTCATTTTGTTTTCTTTTTTCAGTGGTGTCCATTTTAACTCTCAGGCAATTGCTCCAACCATAGAACAAATTGATCAGTCATTTGGAGCAACGCATCCAGGAGGTAAGCTGAAGTATTTCTGAGAATCAGCAGCACACCTAGATTGACGAACTTCTTTCTAGGAAGTCTTTCCTGTATGTCTGCCTGGAGAAATGTGTAGACGCTTCTGTTGTCAAATGATCTGAAGCTGTGTTCTAGAATGGCTGTAACACTGGGATGTCACATAAGATGTACTGTAAGGTCAATTGTGACTTTCTTAAAGTGAAATAGTGAGGCAGAGGGTCATTGGCACAGAACGGTGTGTGCAGATATCATTAATGATCTGTTCTGAGCTGCCATACCGGAAAACTGTGAGCTGCTGCTTTGATGCTGTTGGTTTTACACATTCTTGTGCATGGTCAGCTCTTGAGTGTCCTTAGGGATTAAGCGTATCATGAACATACAGACATTTGAGCTGATCTCTGTGCGGAGTTAGCCAGGACTATTTGCTCAGGCTCCATGCTCTGAGAACATGGTTATACACCTGGTAGGACAGGATCAAGTCTGAGCTTGTGTATAACTGGCTTAAATCTCCCTGCACTTCCTTCCTCTTACTGGGAACACTGGGGAGGTATGAAGCCAGCCTATGTGCAGCACGACCAGAACGAGTTTAATTAACCTGGCTGAACCCACTCTGACTCTTGCACAGCTTCTTGGCTGTTCACCACCTCTGTAGCAGGAAAAATAGTATTTTTAAGCTCCTTGTTTATGGAGAGTTTATTTCAGGGGTTTGTTAGGTGATGAAAATAAGTCAGTGGTGAAACTTTGAAGAGGATATTTATAATTAAACTGCTCAGGAACCTTCAAGAAATGGAGCCGCAAACTGGCATAACAAGAAAGAAGATTAACTCCATGTAGGCAAGATACCCTATTTAGAGCATCATTTTCTATTTTTAGCTTAACCCAGTCCATTTGCAGTAGTCAGGCTGATCCCAAATAGGCTAGTGTTCTTTGTGATTGATGGCGATTGCATATCCAGTCTTTGTCCCTGTTCTCTGCAGACAATCTCCTGCACGTTGCAGAACAGGATTTATTAACTGTGGAGTGTCGTGTGGCTAAAGTAATATCGTTGCACGAAAGCCCGCTGTAGTAGATGAATATCAGATTGAGATAAATGAAGCTTGGAGGATTTCTAGCCATAATACTCCAGGGACCAGAATCAGCCTTTTTAAACTTTACTTCGGTCATGATCTTAACGTTTCCTCTCAGCAGAAACTCTGAGATCTATAGTTAGATCTGTTATGGAAATAGTATGTACAAGAGCTTATGTAGAATTTAGGAAGAGAGAAAGGGGTTCCATATCCTTGACAATTTATAATTTTTACTTGTTCTGTGACAATAGTTTATTTGCAAATATTTGGAGGTGAAGTGCTTGCAAAATTGTAATATGATGAACCATAAAAATACATACCCAGCTGTAAGCATTGCTTATGATAAAAACAGCATGTTTTATTACTGCCTAAAATTGTATGCAAGCACTTAAAAACATAGCTTGGCACCACATGTCCTCGTGCTGAATTTGCCAGATCTTGTGTGCCTATCATTCAGTTAAGACAACTTGCACACTTGCTTCGTCTGATGATACTGTTTTGTAACATCTTTCTATCTAGTGACACGGAGATAAGAAAATGTATTTATTAAAATGTTGACTTGTATTACCGTTTCACTAGTGCATTTGCTTATTCAGTTTCCTCACTGGAAATTCAGTATCTGCCATTAACAGCCTGTTTAGCAGAAGTAAATGCTCTATATTAAGCTGCCTGTCATAAATGGTTTGAACTGTATCCCACAATGCAAGTTTTTGGTAACTCTTCTTTTCTTGTGTTTTCTGAAACAGAAAAGGCAAAAAAAACAGGCTAGCTTTCATCATGTGGGAGGGATGATGATGGTGTTTTCATGTCCCGCAGAAATTTGAGCTGGGATGGGGAGAGAAAGGTGGGAAGAGAAACCTTCCTCTTCATGTGACAGAAGTACCAAATGCCAGTTTTCATGAATGAAAGTGTGACATAACCATCCCTTTCCTTCTCTGTACCGATACTCCTCCAAAACCCCAATGCAAGCCCTTTAAAAGTATTTTGTCGTTTATTTCTGTGCATTGCCTCCACTAGAATTTCAAACAAAATGTCATATTTTGCTTAAAACCAAGGTGGTTGCAGCAGAACTTTTCTGCAACAGGATACAGTGATAATTTCAAAATGTATTTCAAAAGGTTAGCAAGGGGTTTGTGTTGAAACCAACCTGCAGCGAGTAGTTTTGGTTTTGCCAAATCAGTGGTTTTAAAAATGAAGAGTCATCGGGAAAATTGCAACCAGCTTGCTTACTTTTTGGCTAGTGTTAGTTTGAAATGTCGTAGTATCTTTGTCATGGGGCTGATTGAAATATGAGCGCCTTGGAGGTCAATCGCTTCATCCAAGCCAAGATTTTATCCCACGTTTCCATGATTCTCTGACCTGACCCCCTACTGGGAAGCGCCTGTTCTTGCTAGTGGTTCTGTTGAAATCACATCCTGTTCTGAGTCCTTCTGGATGTGGCTGTTGGCCGAAGTGCCGTTCAGCATGGATAAGGGCTGTGGGATTGAACTGAAGTCGTAAGGTAGAATTAAAAAATAATCTTTCCCTGCTGCCACAGTGGCCTTGCAAGGCTGGAGAGATCCTGTCTTCTAGCTCTGTAACTCCCACAGACTTCAGAGGTTGCCCAGGCTCCCCAGAGGTGCCAGAAAAGTCTTGTGCTTGATACCAGGAAGACTTGAGTTTTGGATCTGCCTCTGTTTTTATCAGGACCGTGTCCATTCTGCAGCCTTGCTGGTGTCGGTGGCTTTGTCCCATCCTGCTCTACAGAAACATTTCCCAGCTGGTCACGCTTTGAAGGCAAACTCTCTCCCTCACCTAGAGCACAGCAGCAAAGAGGCAGTCTTTTTGCTTCTGTCAGCAATTTTGAACAGAATTATTCTGCAGGGTACTTGTCTAGTAAATAAATTTTAAAAAATAATAATACAAAAAGGCTTACCTTGTTCAGTCATGTGGTTGGGACATACAGTCTTGAGGGAGACAGGAGAGGACTTCCTAAGGGTAAAAACATTCCTTGCCCTTTAAGCCTAAGCATCAACAAACATTGCAGGGGATGGGAACTGATGCGATTTGTATAATCAGATACCACACTTGGCATGACTAGGGGAAAAACACTTCTCCAGCTGGCTGTGGGCTTTGGAAAAGATGCATCATAATTTATCACATGAGAGAGATTTGTGTAATTTTCCTGCAGATCAAAACATTTCCCCCTCTCCACACGTTTTCCTTTCAGTGACAAGCAAGGAAAATGCTCTTAACCAGCACATTCTGCAGAAAAGGCAAATAATGACTTTTGAAAGCTTAATGCTTATTGCTCAACTATTATTTTTCTATCCTGGGCGGTCTGGCATTGTCCAGATATCTTGTGACATGTGTCTCAAGTTGAACATTTGAAAGGCACTTTGTGGGGAGGAGAAAGAAAATATATATATTTATATGCATTTTCTCTCTATGCTATGTCATCTTAAATGTAAAATTGTAAGAAAACGAGAATATTGAACCAATTTCCTTTGGTAAAGTGAAAGAAAGCAGCTTCTCTTGTTGGAGTGTTTCCTTATTGGTTTTTGCTTCTGCTGTTTTCATGCTGTTTTGCGAATGAACCCGATTCTGTGTGTTAGAAGAACGTTTTGTTCCCCCCAGCAGCTACCAGGTACAGGTTGAAGTTTGGTAGCATCAATCCCAAAACTGTTCCCAAGCTCCCAGCCTCCTGGGATTGCTTTTAAGCTTTCCACAGTCTCACAAAACAATATGTCTTGTTAAGAGTAAGTACTGGGGTGGCTTTTATTGCTGTTTATAGTTGATGTTATGCAATTTATTGCAATAAATTGGGACATCCAGTGACGTGATGACAGCTGGAAGTCTATGCACGTTCTAGTTTATTACTGCTGATATTGGTGTTTCTGGTGATAGCATTTTTAATTACCGTTGTAAATGGCCCAGGACCTGTGTGTCTGAAGCATTTCCGTCTCCTGCCCTATTACTCGGCAACATGAGTAGCTGAACCGGGGCATGCGGGTGGGAGCTCCTTTTGGGAAGGAGAGGTGGAAGCGGCAGCGGGGTACCTGTGAGCTCCCATCAGGCATGTGCTTCCCAGGAGGGTGAAATATGTGAATCAGCGTTCTGGGCACATCTGTCTACAAGACTTTCTGATTAATACTGTACAAGTGTTTCACATAACAATGAATAGAATTGTTTTGTGCTAATAGTAGCTGTTTAAACTACTTTAGGGATAAAAGGTCTAATTGATTGTGTCATATTGTATAATTGTATCGTTGGGGATAGGTTAGTGCCTACAGGCTTGCATAGGCAACTCTTACTTTAATGAATCTAGGGTTTCTCTTATTGCTATGCTCCAACTGCAACAAATTAAAAGGAAAACTATTACTGTCCTGTGTAATTGTGTTGTTCCTGCATCCAGAAATGCAGTAAATTCATTGAGCTGATGAAAGCGCTGTTAGATCTGAGCTGGAGAATTCTTGGTTTATTTTGGTAACTCTGTTTTTACTTTCTTTTTCCTTTTAGTGTATAATTCAGCTGAGCAACTCTTTCACCTCAATTTCAGAGGACTGTCGTTTTCTTTTCAGTTAGACTCCTGGACTGAAACTCCGAAGTACGAGGTCAGCAATCCTTCTTAGTTAATGGATAGTCTTTTTGCCTCTATGGTACTTGCAAAATATCACCTACAGCACATCTCGCCTGCAAGCAAAAGAAACCAGTAATTTGGAAGGAATTTAACTCCTCAGTTGTGCTCTTATTCATGCTATGTAATCATTTCAAAGTTAAAAATGTTCTTCCTTTTAGCAGAAGGCATATGCTTAGAGGTTTTGCTTGCATCACGAACTGGGACTAGCAATTCTGTTGTTGAAAGGAGTCTTCTAAAAATATGAGCACTCTTTATGCAAATACATAAATATTAAGCAATCTATGGGAAGGCTGTTCTTTTATCAGATATTTTTGCATCTCATCAAAGCGATTATGCAACTAAACTAGGGTAGAGTTCATAAAATACGTTTTCATCTTAAGTGTCCTTCAGTACAAGTGCTTTTAGAAAGCCAAATGAATGAGCTTTATGCATAATGCCTGTTTGCATATTCACCAAATATTCAGATGAATAATTGAATATATTTCTCCATTCTCTGAAATATTTGGAAATCACTGTCTATAGTGGAAACAAGGCCAGGTCTTCTGTGATTTCCACCTATCCTAACAAAAATTTATGTATAACTTGTTTTGTGTGAGGATGGAAATGCTCTCAGTTGTATTATCTAGGCTTATCAGTTAAAAAGAACGCGTGCTGTGTGATATTAAAATAAAAAGGAGCATATAAAGAGCCAGAACATAGTGGGAGAAATCAACCAACATGTTGACACATGTTTTTATGCCATAGCCTACTACTTTAGTAGTTGCATTTTGACGTGAGAGAGAATGGGGGGTAGCCAGGGGAAGTTAGTATTTAGCAGTAGTGAAGGTCAGTTGGGTTTCAGAAATGTTGGAAGGTAAATAGAAACCTAATAAGCCAAACAGAAGGAATGGTCCAACAAAGAGGAGTTGCTTTTCATGTAAGAGTTCGCAGGGCATTTATGAATGAAATGGCCAAGCTGCTAAGAGTGAATTGTTATACCGAAGATTTGAAAAGATGTTAAAGTAAAATTGCTAGAATCAATTTTAACCATTGCATCTGTGTGCCTTGTTTTGGTAGGTGGTTTAGTTAACTAAGAAAATAATTAGGGATAGTTACAAAAAGCTTGGTGCAGGTACGCTTTGAGAAGGACATCGTGTGGTTCTTGAGGGTGATTCAGTTCTTTATAGCTGCCAGAATAGCGGAGAAAGTAATTTTGCATTCTCAAAGTCTTTCATCCAGTTGTACAGATTTTATTAGTAAAATGTTGTTTGCACAGAGTGAAAGGTGAAATCTACTCCAGGGTGATAAGGTAGACATAGTTAGAATGACTTAGAATATAGAGCTGGTAACAAACTGTAGGTGAGGAGCGCGTGAAAACCTACTCACACCGTTTCTGTTAAGGAAAGAGGTGTATATGGCCCAGGCACTGCCATGGCTCTAGAGCAGATTTCTCTGTTGCGAAGGCATAAGTATGTTAGACAGTAGTCTGAAATCTGGCTGCTTTAGAAAGCTGTGTTTTGAGGTAGTCAGGTTCTGGGTAAGTTCAGAAATAGGATGGAAATCAGAGCATCTCTAGATTTGTTAAGTATTGGCAGTTCGCTTCTAAATCCCTACAGCAGTGAAGGTTATTGCTCTGCATTAATTTTTTTTATAAGAAGAACTTTTTGTGTTTACGTTATGTGGTAAAATAAACCAGGGTAATGGTTTGTGTATTGTGAATCTTGTTTTCGTTGACAAAGTTAGTTAGTTTCTTTTCTGTCCGATGCCAGCAAAGTATGTTGACAGTGTTGAAGAAAGGTCTTGCCACCTTCAAAGTTGAAAGAAATACGTGCTTACTGCAATGAAAGAATGAATCTGACTTCCTTAGCATGCGTTCTGTTTGGTGAGAACACTCAAAATCCTTATCAAAACAATACGTGTAAGAATGCAGTGATAAGGAGAGAGGAAAATCTATTTAATGAATGAATCTCTGTTCATCAGATAAAGGCATTTTACAAGCCAGCAAAAATGTTGAGAGACTGAAATTAATGCAGTGGGAGAGAAAAAAGAATTTCTACCTTTAAGATAGCCTGTTTCTTAAAACTTAAATACAGCATATCAGTACAAATAACTCTTATATTGCTAGTTGCCAGTGATCAAACCAAGAAAACTGGAATTCTCAGCACACATGTGGCTAATTGTGAGACTAGTGCCACCTTTTGGTGGATAAACACAGTGAGCGTTTCACCCCAGTCTGGGAATCCAGGAGTGGTGTAACATAAAGAAACACCATCTAGAAGGGGGTTTTGTTCTTAGTGTTTCCCCTCCCCATGTCTTTGGCGAAAGACTTTGAATTAGTAAGCATATATTGTATTTCTAATGTAATGTTTATCTTTGACCTGAAGTGTCTACTGTGTGATGTAACAAGGATAATTTTGTATATCCACAGCCTAACTTTGCCCATGGTCTAGCCTCTCTGCAAATTCCACATGGTGCGACTGTGAAACGTATGTACATCTACAACGGAAACAGTCTGCAGGATACCAAGTATGTACGACTGGTCGTGCTGGTTTGATCATTTAGAATATACTTTTTCTTCCTCATTTATGTAGTGTTTTGTGAATGCTAAATGGAATCATATACTTTTTTACTTTTGTTGGGGTCTTTCATGAATTTGGTAGTGTGCAGAACCAACTTCAGATACCAACATCTTTCAAATTCCCATAGGCGTTGTCCTCAGACCTTACAATCAAATGTTGGTTTGATTTATGTTGTTATAAAATCAGCTTGGCTCAGCTGTAGTAGGCTAATTCAGTTGACCTGAAAAACAATTCATTAAGTAAAGGAGGAAATGTAGTGAATCTAGTAAGAGATGCAGTTAGAATATTCTCACTCCGTATTTTGTTTGCATGCTAATGACCTCTCCCTAGAAAACTCAAACTTGGTGTAGGCGGTCAGTCATTTTGTAGCGTATTGGTACTGTGTATGTCATGGTGGGGTCCTGCCAAGAGTCTTAAACTCTCTCGTTATACAAAAATAATAAAATACATATTTTCAGGCTTAAGCCATATGCATAATCTACTATATATTCAGTATATTTGCAGCTACCCGACTGAACTTAACTTACCATTCTGAGGAAAATAATCTTCATGCCTTAATACTAATGGAACTGTTGTATTTTAATATGGTTAAAGTTTTCTATGGTATTATATTCTGTCGTCTTTTAAGCATTAGTCTATTGTAAAACATCTGATGACTTGCTCTTTCTAAAAACACTGTTCCTGGGGTTCCTTACTCAAGGAAAAATTGAAAGGACTTCTGTAAATTCTTCCTCTCGGCTTAGAAGTACCCAAACTGGTAAGGTGGTAGTTTTTGCAGAGACCGTTGCGTGTTCATGCCAGGAGAAGTTCAACACATCTGTGGATTACTGCTCAGAAAGGAGGGACCCTTCTTTATGCAGACGTTGTCTCCTAATTAGAAATAAGTGCACTTCAGAAAAACGTTGTCTGTGACATGGTGGGCTTTAGTGAAAGCACTAATTGTCGCATGGGGCTCTGGGGTGTGTATGTGAGAGCTCAAAGCCTGACTTTCAGCTCAAGTCATTCACACAGAGGAGAAATTCACATAAGAAAAGTGAATTTTATGGAGCCAATACAAACTAACACACAAACAAGCAGCCCTTCCGTTGAAAATATCTTTCTTAGAGCTGTTATAATTTTCTCAAATATTATTTGAATTAAAATGAGAACTGTCCCAGTAAAGCAGAACAATTGTTTGTGGTGTACGTGCACAAGCTGAATTCATGTTCTGGGCTATGGAGTACCGCCTCAAGAGCAGCGAGAGCATCACCGAGAAGGCTTTTCTGCTGCACTTGGGTGATGTGCCTAGTTCAAGGATTAAGTATCTTTAAAAACTGTACAATTTCTGTTTTCCCTGAGAGAAGTCTGAAATGATACATCTTCATAGGAGGTATCCAGAGGCCAGATACAGTTTCTGTTATTTCTGGAGTCTTTGAAATTTGCTGTTTGAAAAGGTCCTGCATTTGAGTGCTGCCTTGTTGTTCCTCTTCCTTTTTCCCCAGACTTTCTGATCCTTGTGTTTAACAGAACTTTTAATCTTCAGTCTGAGTTAAATGCAGCTTTGTCAAAATTAACGTGCTCTGTTCCAGTGAACTGGTACCAGCTTGTTAATGGAAAATGTGAAGATTAAGCGAATCCTATGCATGTTTTTTTGTATGATTGGTTTCAGGGCTCCCTTGATGCCCCTCAGCTGTTTCCTTGGTAATGTGTATGCTGAGAATGTTGATGTTCTGAGAGATGGAACTGGACCCTCAGGTTTACGGCTTCGCCTACTCACTGCAGGTATTGGTGACACTCGGAACATTGAACTGGTTACTTCCCTCAGGAGAAGAGGGATAAACCTGTATAAATTAAGCATAGGTTATTTGTGGTGATTTTACAGGTGATTTCAAAGTGTTCTATAAACCTTATTTTGAACTGTTGGAAACAAAACCCAATAAAAACCCTGTGAAGGTGAGTCTGCCTGCTGCTGCATTTCCCTGGCCCTGGAGAAGTCACAGAGGACTGTAGCCCTGTCCTCTGCAGTTCTAGGTCCTTAGAGTCTGTTTGCAGAAATGGAATTTGTCTCCAGGTGTACGTATAGAATAAAACAGATGCAAGTACATCACTGAAAAAAGAGACCTCAAGAAACCTTACGTACACGTGCTTTTTCTGAGATCCCAGTGAACTGTATAATGTTGATATTTTTGTGATTTGTTCTGGAAGGCTTTTAAAAATGCCAGCAAGAGACTACATCAATGCTGCAGCCTTAGACTGCACTTTAAATTCCATTTTCATTTGCTGGAGGAGACAGCAGTGAAAGTGCCAGGGGCTGATGAATGCCTTCTCCTTGTGTGTGCTTTCAGAGATGGGAGGGCTTAGAAATTAGGGAAAGATATGGTGGCTGCAAAGGAGCCTTGTTCAGTCACCATAACTTGAGACTTGACAATGTTTTTAAGAAAAAAAATACTGACATCTTTAACCATTTTCATTAGCAGGCTCAGCTTTTGACCTCTTCTGATTACTAGCTGTATGTATATTGAGGAAACACTTGGAATATATTCCCAATATGCAAAAGCTAAAAAAAAAAAAAAAAAGAGAAAAATTAAGATAAAGAACAAAAAATTATGAATAAAAATGAGGCAGATGTTTTCAAGTTACTTTGCTTCTCTCTTTACAGAGGAAGATAATGGAGAGCTGCCTAGGACAGGGAACATATATCCTCGTGTACTAGGGAAGGAGTTAGCTATAACAGCATAATAATATAAATGATTTTGAGCAATTGGACACTTCTAAGGTAGAGTGTCAAGTTTAGTTAAAATTATATATATATATGCAGCTTAAAGGAATGTTGTCAATGAATGAAATAATTATTAAAATATGTCACTAATGTTCAGACTAAAACTTGCAGAGAGGCAGTCTGGACTTGCTGTTCTAGTCTTGCTAAAGTTTGCAGAAACTCCTTTGTAGAATGTATTACACGGCTGTTGTAGCACAAGTTTCTCTGCAAGTTTGTCAATTTGAAGTAACTCTTGCTTAAGAAATCAAGGATGACTCAATCAGATTTATTTTATTGGGTAACTGGCTACATAAATAATGTATAGTGAGAAAAGCTGAGTGCGTATTTAGAGTACATCCTGTCTTGCAGTAACTGCTGCATATGTGTACATGCATTCTCGTAAATCTAAGATGCTGCATTCCTGAAAGCAAATGGGTTGCAAACTGTAAGATCTTTCCGTTCCTTAGCATCTAGTAATGTATGGCAGCCATTCATCTATGTAATTGCCATTCAGTAAGATCCATTTTTAATCATTGTTTGCATAGGAACATACTTCTTATCGATTTAATAAGCTATGGGAATCTTGAGTAAAGAATGTATGTTTTCTGATACTGTTAATACGGATGAGGAATTTCACTTCACGGGCTTTACTTCTTTAGCTGGAGATGCATCTCTAGTTGCTAAAGTAGAATATTTTAAGGACAGAAGTAATTCCTGGTACTTACTGCTAGTAACCAGCTGATCAAATTGAGACTGACTAGGAAAACAAGTCACGTCCACGTGAATGGCAAGGTAGTGAAGATCGCGTTGCCGAAGTTGGAGGTTAAGATGGGAATCTGTGCCACAGTCAGCACGTTACATCACTTTGATAAGAAATGTTTAAACTGTTGCAAAATAAAGGGTTAAATTTAGTTTGGCAATGTTGTCTAAAGAATGCAGCTGGTTTGTGATAAATAGAGGAACGCTAAGCTTTTGGAGTTTGATTTGCTGATGCATTCTCTGATCGAGAAGGATGAATTTCGAGTTGTTTTCCATTCCTCAGGTTGCGGCCCGGGTGTTTTAGCCGACGCCAAGATGCGGGTATTTGAGCGTTGTGTGTACTTTGGTGATTCGTGCCAGGATGTGCTGAGCACCTTGGGGTCTCCGCATAAAGTCTTCTACAAGTCGGAGGATAAGGTGAGGGAATCGCTTCAGGCGCAGGGCTTTGTCTCTGTTCAGTGCTGTCTTGGTTTAATCGCAGGGCCTGCGTTTGGCAAGGCCAGCGAAGTTAAACTTCCACGTAGCACAAATTATGAGTGCTTCACTTGACATGTAATAGACCAGGATGAACGGTTACATAACTTGATTTTTAAAAGCTTCTTTAAGCTAAATTGGTGCAAATCTGTTTAAATTCGGGAAAAAAATTGCGTCATTTTAACGGGATTAAAAATTGATAAAAATGGGAGCACTTCTGAATCCAAATGAGCCTTAGCAAGTGTGTACTACCTGTTTTTAATGATATTTTATGTAAAATAACTTTAGCATATACTCTGATCCTTTCATAATGTTTTTATGTAACGGCACGTGAGTAAACCTTTTACTTCAGACAACTAAAAAATTACAAAACCTGACGTGTCATTGTGCTGCTGGTCCTGCCGTGAAGCACAGTTATCTTACACGTTTGAACAAGGGCTTCAAATGAGATGATGGCAATTTGTTTGAATGCAGAGGTGCTGTTAATGGCGTTCATCTTTGCGAGCATTATTAAGCACATATGAAAAATGTGTTTCTTGCAGATGAAAATCCATTCGCCCTCGCCCCATAAGCAGGTCCCATCAAAGTGCAATGACTACTTCTTCAATTATTTCACACTTGGAGTGGTAAGTGGGAAGCTTCCGTAAACAAATTCATGTAAAGTTTTGATTTAGTTACGCAGCAATCCTTTCAGAAGGCCAAAGGCTGTGGGAAATGTGAGACTGCAAAACTCTTGATCGCTGCCTTAGGAAGCTCTGGATATGAAGAACACCACTGACTTTTCTCTAGCACTTGCAAATTCAGTTGGTAATGTTTTACCTCCACCAGTGGATGGAGGGCTCTGTGTTTGTGCTTTTGCGTTCCCTTAGGTTTTCTCCCTCTACCGTGCCTGATGCATAGATAGGCTAGTTGTTTTTTTCTGAAATCCGCACTTCTGTCCCACAGAATCGAGATAGGTGTGCCATAACACCAGCTGTGACAGTTTGCCGAGCTCTGGGATGTAGTTCAACCTTCATGTCCGTCCTTACAGCTATTTTGCTTTAGTTTATGTTACTGTAAATAATAGGCAGAAAAAACAAGACCGCCTTAGAAAACTTGCCAATGTTAGCAAATGAAACTGCAGTTGTGATTGAGTGCTGGAGAAAAGCGTGCATTTATTTGAATTTACAAATAGACTCATTTTCAAATACTACTTTTCATAGTTTGATTCAGTTCCAGTGAGATAGATACGTATCACTATATACAGGTACTATTGTAACTAATCTCAGGTTAGTTTGGGGAAAGCCACCTTCCTCTGTCCAAATTGCTTCATGTCTGTCTGTCTTTTTTTTTTTTTTTTTTTTTTTTTTCCCCCCCTTCAACAGGATATTCTCTTTGATGCAAACACTCACAAGGTGAAGAAATTTGTCCTGCATACAAATTATCCTGGTCATTACAACTTTAACATGTGAGTGTAAAGAAATGATCTGTTAAAGAGTATTTTAAAACATCTGAAAAGGAAATCTTACGTTCCCTTCATAGAATTCAAGTAGTTTTTTCCCCAAGTGTCTTTGGTGTATCTGGTAACCCCTGGGTGTTTCAGCCATCATTATTAGCACTTTAAAAAAAAAAATATTTTCTTTTTACTTTTACATGCCTTTATATTGTCAGGTATGTCTTCAAGCAGTAAATAAGGTGAGGTAGTTCTTGGTCCAGCTAAAATGTGCAAACTCTCTTGCTAGAGGCAAACTTAGTATTAGCGAGAGTGTGCATTTACTGGTAGGTAGGCTGCTGGCTTTTTCCTGACGTTATTTCAGTTAGTGATTAAAAAAACAAAACACCACCTCATGTTTCTGAACATACTTTCAATACTTTTTAGATGTACACTCTTCAGGGGAGGAAATGAGTTAAGGAGTAAGTGATTGGATGTTTGATTAAAGCGAACGTGTTTTCAGGCTGTTCGTGTTAGTGACCGAGAGATCTATAGTGCTGTTTCTAAGCTGAGTATTCCTCCATCCACTCTGTGTAACAGCAGAGTAATTTGTACTGAAAGTCCTTTTGTGTCCTTTAGAAAATTATGTTAAGACATTGCCAGGCTGCTGCCTTTTTTGATGTAGAAAATAGGACTAAGAACTTGCCGTCCTAATCTGTTAGCACTGAGACTCTCATTTTATTATTCATGTGACTTTTCATTAAACTGGTTATTAAGAGCCCTAGCTTTGTACTGTGCAGTTTATTTTGGGTCTTCTGTTTTCTAATAGCTTTACAATTTGTACTTTCTAGTTACCATCGCTGTGAATTCAAGATTCCACTAGTCATTAAGCGAGGTGAGTAGTTCATCCCTTGTCCTGCTTCAGGGGGCATGTACCACAAAATGCTCAGAGGGGAGGGACGATCGCTTTTCATTTTTAGTGCATCCTTCGTTATCAGAGGATTCTAACAGTGAAAGTCACTGAGATGGAGCAGAAATTTTAGGGTTAGGCTTCTATTTAAGTGAAAAAGATACTTCAGGGCAAATTGGCAGTTCTCTGATTTTACTTAAACTACCTTGTTTATGTACTTGGAGCATATGAATATTTAGCTGCAACATCACTAATTTTCTGTAATGCTGCCACTCTGCTAAAATCAGTTACCTCGTACCTGGAGGCTCAAGATCTGTAAGGCAGTGTTAGTCTGAGCTGATCTGTCAATCCCCTATTGAAAGTTTTAATCCTGAACTTGTTCTTAAAAGGCTTATTCATGATATTTAATATGAACTGGTTTAGCTGGGAATGAGAACAAACATCCAGAATATGTTGGCTCTGTGTGCTATAGACAAAGTATGTCTGTTGTGTTCACTTGAAAATCTGTACTTGGGGAAAAAAAAAAACATATAATCAATAGTGCTGAATTCTACATGATATTTAGACTTCTTTTATGTGAGAATTAACAGGTGTTAATACTGGGAAAGTGTATTTAGATTATCCAGAGAGTACTGGATGCTGGCTAAGGTGTTGGCCCGGGTGCTTTCTACATTCTGATTTGGGTTTCACTGAAAGCACTTCCCTGTGTGAAGTGCAATTCCTCTGTGGCTGTCACAGCAGTTTGAGCACGTAGAGGAGTAAAATTCTGGAAAAACAACGTCTGTATATATAAGCCTTTATGAAAGTTGATTTATACGTCAGCCAAGAGGATAAGCATGAAAGCTCTTACTTTAAAAATTATTTTTCCTTAGGTTATTGTGCAATACTTCAAAGGCATTCATTTCTGATTATTTTTATTCACCTCAAGCAGTACCATGAATCTGTTCTGAATGTGTCTGGTGTTTTGTGTGGTGTGTTGAGGGGTTTCTTTGTTTGTTTGTTTTAATTCACCTTTCTGGTCTCTAGCTTATGTTCAGAACATGTCACAAGCTGAAAACAAAGTTACAAAACTTATCAAGGGCCCATCTTCTTCCATCAGTGCCAGGCAGTGCCTGGTGCAGCTTTAGCTCCCTTCTGTAGTTCAACTTCAGGCAATAAATTGACAGCTAGCATTCAAGTGAACTCTTTCAGCACAAAGAGAGCATGTTTATTTAGCAGGTGGAAAATACAGAGGAGCTTTTGATCCAGTTAAACACCATTTGCTATGTTTGACTTGTCTGGTGTCTAGGGCCATTCCCACTGCTTCAGGAAGGTGCTTTCAGTACTCAAAGTCCCCAAATGTATGCATGAAACAGCGCTTGAAACCACTAGCAAACCATTTATTTTTAAGACTGTGAGCATAAATGCAGTGCTGTCCTCACCTGCAGCTTTTTTATTATTTAATAGACTGCAATTCCCAAGCTCTCTGCTCTCTTTGATTTTTGAAAGAGTGGTATTGAAGTTGCTTGCAGGCCTGCCAGTTCCTGAGGCTCAAGCTGTCACCTCTAGCCAGCTTCCCTTCCAAGAGTCTTTGGGCTTGGAGTGGCACATCACGTTATCTCAACGAGCGGCTGTGCCAGGCATCTTAACGGAGTGCAAAGAGATGTGGTTTCTTTTACACTGGCGTTCTTCTATCTAAGGTTAAGGCTTAAACATATAGGGTGTTAGAACTTTTGAACTTGCTGTAAATAGGCAGATTTGCTTAATCACCTTAACTGGCACTAAATCAATGTTGTTGACAATACTGGTTTCTAGAAAATGCTGGTAAATTTGTATATGAACTGATGTAATGCTTGTATGTCTCCTGCTGGCTGAACTAATCTCCCAAAATAAAGGATTATATAGGAGACTGTTCAAGCATAAACTATAAAGGCTTTTCTGTTTTTCTTTCTTAGATAGCGCTGATTCACAGACTGAAACATGTACAACATACAGCAAGGTAAGTAAGTCTGTGCAGAACTGAATGTTTTCCTTCTTTTCTTAAACCATCTAAATGATCTATGCTGAACTTGCAGTACGCTTTGAAGAAATAATAGCAGTTGCATCGTGTTGTTTTAAAATTGAAAAGTCGAAGGCTGAAAGTTAATGTATGTTTTGTGGCTTAAACGTTTTGTTGTGTTAAGGATTAAAGGCATTCGTAATAGCACACTTCAAGTAAACGAAATGACTGCATTATTGCATGCTTTGTTTTTTAAGATACCCGCAGGTAGAATTAGAACACTAAAATAAGTGATATGGGAAAGCGATAGCAGTGGTGGCTGAATGTTAGCTGGAAGAGATACTTCTAAACAAACTTTTCAGAGCTCTTCTACTTCATGTAGCTCTTGAAGACACGTAGTATGTAACCAAGAGGGTCCAGTGGTGCCCTTCCACTTTGTTCTGAAGGGTGCCAGTAACGAGATGTTTCTCAGGCAGCCGCAGGCCTGCAGAAATGTCCCTGCTAGTGTGGCACCTCCTGATGGCAGCGGGCTCTTTTGAAGACTGCATAGCCTTACCACCTAAATGAAATTCCCAACGGGGCAGTTGCTGCTGCATGTTTGAGAGCTACGTTGAGTTGAAAAACTTCTCAAAAATTGTGTTCAGCAGTGTCTCTACAGTTAACGTTCAGCCAGGACCAGTGCTGCTCTCTTGGCTCCTGGGGTGGGAGGGCAAGTGAAGACTTTCCTTGGTGAATTTTGAGTCCCATGCTGGAAGGAAAAAAAATTGGAGTCAGCAGCCTGGAAGCTGCCATTTGAATTAATTACATCCTTCATTACTCTGACTTATTTCAGTCTTGTGTGCGAAACTGCAGCTTCTTATTAAGCCTGCTTAGAGTGATGAAAACAGCTGGACATTCCCAATCATTTACTAGTGCAGCCTTCCTCTTCTTCTTTTCCAAACTTGTCGCTTATATCAAGGAAAGGCTTTTGAGGGAGGTAACAGTGATGCTATTTTCCCCTCTGCAAAGGTATGTAAGAGGATATTTTTCTGAGGTTTCCCGCAGCTGCTTGGTTCTCTGACGTGTCCCTGAAATGCTACAAGACTTTCCAGCTACATTTTACCCGTAGGATTTTTTTATATTAATAATTCAAATTCAAAGCTATTTTGAGACAAAAATGGGAATAAACCTTGAGAGGATTTCCTAGCCCTAGTAATGGATAGTTTCTCTTACTGAGTATGGCTTCAGTCACAAAATACTTCTGTAAACACAACCTCTGTATGTTTGACAAATGAGCATGTTACAAACAAAAACACACACAACCCTTCCTAGATAAAAAGAAGAGTTTTCCCGTGCCTCACTTTAACACAAAGTCTTTGATTTATTTACAGTGGGACAGTATTCAGGATCTTCTGGGGCACCCTGTAGAAAAGCCAGTGGTACTTCACAGGTAAAGATCTCTTTTTATTTTCCTTGCAGGGATTGAGCTGATAGCAGAGGATGGGTTTAGGCAGAGCAAGGGTGTTTATTGCACTAGTTACTTCTAGGCTGATACAGCTTCAGACTTCTTGGCCACTAACAAGACTAGATAGCTGCTCTCAGACAAAACAGGTGGATGTGCAGAATGAAAACTTGGAAAATTTTGGAATGAAATTTCCAAAATTCCTTGAATTGTAAAATTCAGAGAAGAGCTAAGCAGCATATACAGAAGTGTCTCCGTTCATGTGTTATAAATAAATAGTGTAGGGGTGTTTTTATGCTAGCCACATGCCTTTCAACAAGGTGACATCAAATAGCACAGTGTGTCACGTATATGGTAGCAATCTGTCCGGAGAAGCCCTGCTTTTATGAACATACATCGTTGTTCTACAGTTCTTTTAGGCTGACCGAAGATAGAATAGTGTGCTTACACTTGCTGGGTGTTGGGTTAAATAGGCATTACCTGCTTGCAGTGCTGTCATTCCACGTTATGAGTCTGTGATTTATCCTGCAACAAGCGTAAGTCACAGGTACTGTGAAAATACAGCAGGAATTTCAGATATACTGAACGAGGTATTTTGATCAGGTTTGATTTTTGAGTTTGATTTCCGCCCCCCCCCCCCCCCAATGATTGTGCCATTTGCTCCCCTCTAGTCCTGTTTATTCCGATGAGATCGTTAGAGCAGAAGCCATGTAAAGTAAAGCCGGGCTGAAATAGTGACTCCATGGAGCCTTTCTATTTTTCATCTGTGTTGTACAGAGTAGTTCAACCAGTTTGTTTTACTTGAGCACATCTCGAATGTCTCAGACATGCACTTTGAGAAACTAACCAGTTACAAGACAGGCCAAAAAGTAAATATTTCCTAGGGAGGGGGTTGGCTGTAATCTGAAATCCATTGCAGTCAACAGGTGTCTGCTATTGTCATATATCTGATCCAGAAATACGGGAAATAGCCAAAGGACAAGTGATTAAATTAATCTTGAAAAATACTGTTTAATAAAATTTGGATTATCCTATTTCAGCATCTTGCAGGGTAATTTTTTAACAAGATTAATTCATTGGTTTTATAGACAGCATGTAGTAAATACATTTGGTAAAGGCCGAGAAATAGACTGAAGAGTGGGAAAGGATCTTGCACAAAAATAATTTGTAATAAATTACACGGTGCTTCTCTCTTCCTCTGTATCTGCTTATTTTCAGGGTTCTTCCTGTTCAAGTTCAGTGAGAGTTTTCCTGTAGAGGTCGTTAGTAACTTTTTGATTACTTTCTCCCTGAGTATTAGTAACGGCTCTGTGGCATGAAGCAGAGGTGTCCTCTGGCTCACTTGAATTCCAACAGTGGTGTTGCATAACGTGGATCTACTTTCTTTTGATGAAAGCCATGATAAAGATGCCATAATGTACCTTATACTACCCAGTGGTTATTCTTTCCTGAGAAGTTCCTGATCTTCACATGTTCTTTCTTTCTCTTTTTATTTCTTTTTTTTTTTTTTTCCTCTTTTCTGTTCAGGTCGTCATCTCCGAACAACACTAACCCATTTGGGTCAACCTTTTGCTTTGGACTGCAACGAATGATCTTTGAGGTTAGGAGAAAAGCTTTAATATTTGTTTGAGCAAGAGAAGATGAGGAAGGAGTTTGCTATTATTACTACTGGCTTCTTATTTCCCATTTCAAGAAAAGCCAGCACTTGGGAGTGGCTGTATTTTTAGAGCTTATCAGCAGAAACAGGCAACTTTCCAATCTCTTCTCCAAGGTTGTACGTTTGCATGTTAAAGCTGGGATTTCAGGTTTGTCACCTAGAACTCCTACTAGCAGGAGATGCATGCAATTGGCTCTGAGTAGTGGTGGAGCATGCTGGTGTTTAAATGTGTTGTGGAAATCTGGAGACCTTTTTTAAGAACTAGCTGAGAGCCTGTTGCTTTCTTTTGTTATTGGGATTTCTTTTTTTCAGGCAGATCAGTTCCATATTCGCCACTTTCATTCTTCTGAGTCCCTGTTTGGTGTCCAGTTCTTTTAATTTCCCTTTCTCCCTGCCGTCCTTTTGCAGGTGATGCAGAATAATCACATAGCTTCTGTCACTCTGTATGGCCCAACGCGGCCCAGCAGCCAGTTGAGAACATCGGACCTTCCCCAGTGAGCATCCCCTGCACAGTCAGCTAATCTCAATGCTACAAAAATTAGTACAGCGTGCCTTGATTTGCTGCCACTTATAATACGGAAAGCACGTTATGATTTTTTTTTTCCAATAAGCCTTTCCACCCAGGAGCGGTGTGGAGGGGAAATTATCTCAACCCTTCATCATGGGGCATGGAACTGTTGATGGAGGAAAGCAGCTTAGGTGCCTGTGCCGTCGTTTATTCCTCTCCGTTGCCCTCATCCTATGCAGCACAGACCTGAAGAGACTGTCCCCCCTTCTCAGCTGGCAGAAGGGGGAAAATGGAAGAGGGGCACGTAATGACTGCAAGAGTTAGAAGCACAAACTTTCTGAGCCTTGGAGCATCTGGAAGCAGGTATTGATTTTAGTCTGTTTGTGTTACTGTATTGATGTGGTGGTCACATTTTAAGAAAACGTGTGTGTGTATATATATAGATATAAACACATCGGTATTTCTGTGGCTTAGGACATTGTACCAAGTGTGACAAGGATGTATATATGTCCATGATTTCAGGCACCACATCTTTGTGTAACTTTAAACCAAGCAAGTAGCATGTGCATAATACTTGGTTGTAACATTTGCACTACATACACTTTAATTACTTGATAAACGTTTATCTTCACTGAGGAGCATCTGTGTACTGGGTGTGAGTGGGGTGTGATGGTTATTTAATGTATGCCGCGCATAAAGCTTATTTATACAGTGGATCAAATTTATCCACCTTCCTGCACTAATATGTACTTGATATGCTGAACAATTTTTTTTTCTGCCATGGCTGGTTTACTAATTTTTTTTCATATGCAGTTTCAAAAAAAAAAAAAATCTGGAAGAGGTTGTTTCTATGATTGAATTATGTTTTAGTGAAAAGGTTTGATACAATTTTTCATACTACAGAAAAACTTAACGAAGAAATAGCATTGCCTCATTTGCCTCTGTTCCCAAATCCTTTATTCCTACTCTGTTTCCGTAGAGAAAGAACAGTTGTATATAATGGTATCTCAGAAAGAAATTCCCAAGCTCTGCCATCACCCGGAAAACCTTTTCTGTAACTTTTGATGTACGATTTTAATTTATGCCAAAGGTTTAGCCAAAGACATCCTTATTGTAGTTTCACCGTTTCTGTACATACAGGCTAACTGCACACCCCACCCCAGCAGACAGGATATAGGCTTCTTTCTAGTTGGGAGATGCTGCTCGCGACATTTTATCCCAGGAGGATACTTTAGGTTTCTAGTTCTCTTACCAGTCTTATTTGGGGGAAATAGGTGGTCTGTCTTTGAAATATTGAACCCTTTTTAAAAATGGACAAGAGAAATGTATAATTTTATCCCATTTTTAATATTTTGGTGTAGCAACTTGTGATACATAGATGACAATTTTGTGAGTTTTACTATGTGTGTACAGATTTTGTAAATACGACATTTTTGTAATTTTAACTCCATGTACAGTGTAATCCTGTATAGTTTATCAATGAATGAGAGATAGGAAATCAAATGTTAACTGAAGTTTTGGATCCTGGACCAGTAGCAGGGATAAATGTGGTGTGTGTGTGTGAGACGTTCTTTGCCATTTAGTCTTCCTGTATACTGTGATACTCTAAACTGTTTTGCTAAAACAAACAAAAAAGCCCCGTGGAGAATCTAATGGATAAGGAAAAAGTTACTGTTTACCTTTATCCCTAGGTGTCACTCCTGTTGAATCCCTGTTCAATCTGTGCTGTCTCCTGTGATCATTGCTTGCTAAGAAAATTCTATGCCTCAACCTTCCTTTTGTTTCCTCTCTAATTTTAATTTCATTTTACATAGCCCTTCTGTAAATTAAATGGAATAATAATGAGCATGTACACCGAAAGAAAAATAAAATGAGACTCTCAGTTACTGTTTTTGTGTTAAATACAGTTGCTGGGTGTTTTTGTAATAAAATCATGGATGCTTTTGCTTTTTTTTTTTCCTCATCAATTAGTCCTTTTATTTTACTGCCTTTCAGACGTTACATTTGAAGTACCTGACTAGTGTTCCTCCTTTACAGCCGACACAGTGTGTTCTCTGAAGAAGCAGTACAAAAGCTAACACAACTTGCAGTCTGTTTCCTAGTAGATACGTCAAAGCATATGATAAATTGTTGCCCCAAAGTGGAGGAAGAAAGTCTTTAAAGTACAGTAAATAACACCGCGGCTTCTGTATTGCACTCAAAAATGCAGTTGTTACACTCGTGTCGGCCTTCGGGCATCATTAAAATCGATCGGGCCTCAAAGAGTTTGAATTATCGTACGACAGAATGGAAGAAATGATGCGGTAAAAGGAGCAAACGTGAATTCTCGTACTGTTTTCTTGTCCCCTAGGGTATTTCAGTAGAAAACCACTGAAAGTCCGCTTACCCTGAAGTAGCTTAGAGGTTAGTGCCAGGCATAATGGGACTCCCGTTTCCACTCGCGTTTCTCCCGCGCTGGCTGTGAAGTGCAGGGCAGAGCGCTTAGCTCTCCCTCCTCTAGCATCCTTCGGTTTTGGAATATAAAACCACCTTGCATAGTGCTTGGCTCCCTGTGCCCTTGGAGGGTTTTATGATCTCTGAATTGAGATGGCGTGCGTGCTTATGCTTGTTACTGAAATATGACAGCAATCCTGCTAAGAATTTCAATTAATTTTAATCCTTTTCTAGTAGAGGCTCCAGATTAGCTGCAGGAGGAGATAAATTCTTGAGGGGACGATTTGAGTAATGGCTACCACTATCCTGTTCCGGAGCATATTCAGTGGAAATGCTTTAGAAGTGTGAGGTCAGGACTGCCGCTATAGCGTGCACCTCAAGACTCAGGACAGGCTGCCGGCAGCTAACCGAAGGTATTAAACAACTTCAGTGACTCCCGTCTTCACTTGTGATGCTCTGGTGAGTCCATGTGAGTAAAACAATGGAGGTAATGAAATGGGCTCTCTTAACAGGGCCAGCTGGGCAGGGTGCAGCACCTTCCCCTCCCGAAGGCACCCAGAGACTGGGGCTGTGTCGGATCCCACCTCGGCACGTGCCCCTGTTGGAGTTATGTGTGGTTTGATACCGAGCCTGCGTGTTGGCAACATGTCTGTTGGTCCATCATTTTGGTTTTGTATGAGGAAAACTGTTTGCTAGAACATTAATTACAATCGCATTTTTAATAAAACACGTTGCGCAGAGGATCCCATTTTGATGTGTGCCTTCTTCCTTTGTACAGGAGCGAGGAGTTTGTGTTTGTGTCTCTGCTTAACTTGAGTATTGCAGTATTTTCCGCAGTATTTTCCACAGTATTTCACTTATTTACACTTAATAAAACTGATTGTTGTGCCCTTCTTGGAGGTGAAGCTGACACTTCTTCCCGTATTCCTTAGGCCTGCGAGCAGTCCCTGGGCTCCTGCGAGTATCACAGGCAGTACTACAGCGATCAGTGCTGCCCTGTGGTGCTGGAACCCTCTGGTCCCCAAAAGAAAATCCAGTTTTCTATTGCCGGGAACAGTTTAAAACAAAGCCTTTCCTATGGCTGGGCATTACAGCAAGATGGTGATCGATCGTTATCGGGGTGGCTGGAGGCTGGGCTCCAGCTGGCGTTTTCCCGAGGAAAACCGGGGGTGTTGGCACCCACTTCCCCTTGACTTTCTACGTGGTGTTGGCGCCTGTTAGGCACTTCGCAGCTCTGCTGAGCTGAACTCTTGGGCTTCGTGTTTGATGGCTCCAGACGTGTATAAGAGTAAATCTGCGTGTGCGCGATGGCTGTGTGGCCGTTACCTGAAGTAACGGTTGTGTGCAAGCTGGAGCTGTTTGCTCCTTTCGGAGTATTCGGACGAGGACCAAGATGTCCGATACAGAATTTCACGTGGGCTGGTTGCGTTTTACGCTTCTGCCAGTTCAGAATAATTTCTGCGCTGTGATGCAAAAAACATTATTCCATGCTAGCTCTGCGAAGACAAATGTTTCGCATCAGCTTTTGTCCCATAAACACATTTCTCTGTTATTCTTACCTCCTCCATCCTGATTACAGCAACCCAACGGTGCTCTCCCCTCGGGCTGGTCCTGTCAGACCCAACCTGCCGCAGCACGAGTAGCCAAATAAATGCATCTCGCTGTGTCTTTAGGGAGGCGATAACATACAAATCTGTTCTGGTTGGTTGTTTTCATGGAAGGTATGGCCCAGGATGTTTCAGAGATGAGGTAAGGGGAAATTAAAAACAGAGCTTACTGCAGATGTAACGTTAAAATAGGAGCGGGAGTTAATGAAGCTAACGGTGCTGTGTTCGAGAGCAGGGTGTAACCGGTTCCCACCTACGAAGGGATTTGGTTTTGCAGAGGGTACGTGTTACTTGGAGAGTTCAGGTGGACCTTAATACCGTGTTCTCTGCCTATATGAATTTTAGCTGTAACTAATAAAGTCACTGTTTAAATGTTTTATCTGCCAAACCTCGTATCGTTTTGTCCGTGGGGATGTGTATTTTTCCAGCAGGCAAAATCATTCCTTTTCACCGTCTGGGAACGCCGGCCGCTTGAAACAGCGGGGAAGGTAAGCTGGAGTTTGCGGAGTAGGTCGCTTGCTGTGGCGTAAGGTACCGGTATAACAGGAACTTTTGTTCTGGACTGGGCTGTAATGATTTAACGTAACCTTTTCTCTTTCGTACCCTAATTAATTTTCCTTTAAACGTTAGTAGTTTGGTCATTTTAAAGCACTACATATTGCAATTTCGGAAGCTGGTTTTAAGTGCCTTAATGTTTCACACATGCACTTATTAGTGCCTAAGTTTCATTCCAACGTTAATATCCTTCACACAATTTAAACAGCAATCACCAAAACCCCTGCATGATTGTGCAATGTGCAGTCTAATCAACTAAGTAATCAAGGCAGCCTGAATCACTGCGTTCCCTTTTCGCCTCCGCTGGTCTCTCGGAAGAACTGACCCCCTGAAATCCTGAGTTTTCCCTGTTCCTCGCTGGGCAGCTCTGCTGCATCCGCAGATATGGAGGCCACTGAGATTATTTCACCCAGGTTTTTTTTCCACTTTTATGGCTGTCAGGAGCATTTGTCTTAATATCACACCTTTATTCCCACCCAGCTCAGTCAGCCCCCCCGGGGAGAAGGCAGGCACCGCCGACCTGTGCTACTTTATGATTTCTCCCTGGTTTTGGCACTGGGCTTGTGAAGGGACGGGCTGGGAAAGGGAGGGGGAGAGAGAAGGTCCCTGAGCTGGATTCGGGTGAACTGGGAGAGAGCATCCGACTGGTCAGGACTGGTGGGGGAGCTGTTTGCTGCGCTCGGGGGGACTCCAACATGCTTGTCCCTTGGGCTTTAGTTTCCTCTCCCATTTCTCAGTATGCTTTTCTTACCTGCCGTAAGCCTAGAACACCATGAAAAGTTGGATTTAAAAGTTTTACCGGTTTTGATAAACGCCAGTAGAATTAGTAGCATCATTAGGGAAATGCGGAAATTTTCCAGCTGAACGGTACAACCGAGGGGCTCAGCAGTTCTTCAAGTTGGGCTTTGGGGTCAACTTTTCCCAACGTGACGGTCTTCCAGCACTCTGCGGAGAGTGTTCTCGGTGCTGATACGTAGCGAGCGTTCTCTGAGCCGCTTGATTATTTTGTACGGTTTGATTTTTGCAGTTGGGGTTTGTTTCCGAGAACCTGCTGTAGAAAGATGAATAATTAAACTGCAGACAGGAAGCACGATATTTTAACGCTCAGCTGCTTCAGAGCTGTCTTTGGCTTGCTCTTTAATGATGTCTAAGTCAGCAGTGGCCTGACCGAACGATGGATCTTGGCATTCGCTACCAGTCTGTGTGTTCAGAGATGCGTTCGGAGGTGCTGAATGTGAAGTTCGAGCCAGCTCTGCTCGTTAAAGTGACCAAATCTGGCGACTTACGTACAGTAGGAACAAAATTTGACTGTGTGCGGATCCCTGGGATTCAATAAAACCTGCTGCGCTGTATTAGCTTCAGATGTTTATGTCTGTCTCGAGGAAGTCTGCTTGCTTTCCTTGCTACTGCTGGAACCCACTTAAGATGTGTTTATGTTTTCTCATCATGGGTTAGTCATGAAAAAAAACCTGCCAGGCAAGGCTTTGTAGCGAAACCCTGGCTGGTGGGTTGAATTAGCTGGTTAATAAAAGCTGCTCAGAATTTCATTCTGAAATGGATATTTTGGGGTTTTTTGAGATGCATCAGAAGGGTCGGTAGAGGGTCCCTCCCGCCAGTCCTCATATGCACCTAGGGGCTTGGGATTTTCTGAGAAGACCCTCATCTTTTAGGAAGCAATCTCCAGCTTGGGTGAAGTCAAAGCCTTTTTGCCTGCTGTAGCAGTAAGTAGAGTTTAATAAAGTGCCGGGGGTGCAGCGCTGCCCTCCAGCATTTCCCCAGTGCATTACGTTCACGTACGGGCTCTGCGAACGTCCAGCCCGACCGCAGAAGCAGCAAACGGAAGCTTTTTAAAACCAGGTTAAACGGGCCATGCAGCAGAGCCTGATGAACGAAAGCAGATGTATCCTTCATTTTTATGTATATATGCGATAGATGTGAGATTTACTATTCCTTGGATAAAAGAAACGCGCTATTCCATAGACTGAGACAACGGAGTAAACCGTTTGCTCTGGTTCTGTTTCTGCTGGCTACCGGGGTAGGTGCTGGCCCGCGTGGGTGCTGAGCAGCAGCTCTGAGCTGGGGCAAAACGCGCCCGTGACCGCCGCGCTGGGGGCAGACTGCAGCGCTGAGGCACCTCTAGAGGGAAGAGCCGATCTCTGCGCATCTCCGAGCTGAAAAAGGAGATCTTCATACGGACTGCTGAACCTGACCACCTGCCTTGGAGGAAATCGTAAGGTAAGCCGTGGTTATTTTCCTTTCGTTACCGTTAAATTAAGTCCAGCATAAGGAAAGATTTACCAAGTTATCCAAAGTAAGGAATAATGTATTTTTCATGTTGCTGCCTTCACGAAGAATACCCGTGGTGTTCGTCTTACAACGGGCGCGCGGATGTCCTTGACAGACTCACTCTGACAACTAGAGGCACGTCTGCATGCTGTCTTTTAATTATGGTATAAATAATTTCCCCAACTGTAAACTAATCACAGGTAATACATTTCTGTACAAGCTCATAAATACGTAAGTATCACGCGTGTTAGCAGACAGAGACGTGACCGGCTTTCTCCCACCAGCAAGGCTCTGGCTTATTTCCACACCCTACGCAGCTCCGTGTGACACTCCCACCAGCATTTTGTACGTCAGGGTTGCATCCTAAAAATAGCCCGAATCAACATCTTCTTGATTTCTGTACAGCTGGCCTTTCCTTGGAAATGCATTATTGTAAGACTTAAATTCTTACGATGAAGATAACGTGTAAGACTGTTGTTAACGATCTACCAATAGCTATTACCAGCTCGCTTTCCTCCGTGGTGTGCGTAGTTAATACGAGCGCTGAGCCCAGACTGGGTGGGAGGAAGGTTAAACCCAGACATGCAATGCAGCTGCAGGCTCTGATCAAGGGAAAGCAACTTCTGGGCATCGAGGACCGATGGCAGCTTTCTCCGAAGCCGTGCCTATGTGTCCTCCTGAAGGGGAGGTTCTCCGATGGGTAGGAGTTTTGCTGAGGGGGAAAGAATTGCGAAAGAATTAACAGACACAGTGTCAGAGGTGAATTCAGGCTCTTTGCCCCATGAATTTCATAGCTTTTTAACCTTGATTTAGAGGAATTTACTTCCTCTTTGATATCCAAGAAA
The DNA here is from genome assembly GCF_028858705.1 of Grus americana. Lineage (NCBI taxonomy): Eukaryota > Metazoa > Chordata > Aves > Gruiformes > Gruidae > Grus > Grus americana. Next base: position 20,436,954 of record NC_072864.1, on the reverse strand, counting down.
AGGATGTTCTTTTAAGGTAACCTGCTGCTGGGGAAAAAAAAACCCAAATGCTTCCAAGTATTGACTATTCTTTGAAAAAACCAAGCAATCCAGTGTTCTTGTCCGATGCTTAAAATACAAAGTTACGGACTGACTGAAACTTGGAAAGCCCAACAGAAGGATCGCCGTGAGTTTTTGCTTTCTTGCAGTAACTTTACCGAGGCTTTTATTCTGAAGCCCTTTTGCCTGATGACTGCTTTCTCCCTTCACATGACACCCGCAGCAATATGAAAAGTCTTGGCTGCTCTTTGCAGTTGACTCTACGCCAGGCAAGAGCACCGAGGTCTATAGAAACCAGCCTGGTCCGTTGACGAGTTTTCCTTTCGTTTGAAGAACCTCCCAAACGTGACGCAAGGAGCAGCTCTGTGTGGTTTTACCCTCAAAAGCCAAGGCCAAAGGATCTCTCCAGATGCAAATCTTCTCAAGGTCTGGATTAGATGGTAAGAGGAATCAGATGCTGTTGGATGTCTCTGAGTTTTCGCCGAGTGCCAGTCAGCATAGTGCAGAGAGCCTGAGCTCGTGGAAGTGCCAAAACCTGGTCCCCTGAGCGCGTCAATGGGGCAGATGTTTGAACGGAGGTGTTGCTAACAGTGACAATATGAATGAATAATGAAAAATCAAGACTCGGAGGGATCAACTCAAAGCTCTTCTTGTCCTTTCTTTAAAGGCCCTTCGGAAGTCTGCTCCTTCTCGGTTACCTACTTGCCTGTCCTCTGCTGAACCAGCCACGCCAGCCTCAGTCTCCAGTTTTGTTTCTAGCCCGGCCTATCTGCAATGATGGGACCCCATTTCGATAGCCGTTAGTTGTTCTGGTCTTCTCTTACGAGGCCTACAGAAAGCCAACCAGGCAGCGGTGATTTGATTTGAGCGTACACTAAGGTGACTTGATTTCCTTTGCTCTAGTTACTGTGTAGTTTGGTCATTTCTTGATGAGCCCGAGCCAAGGTAACAAGTTGACAACGATCCCTGGGCTCCTTGGCATCTCCTCTTGTCCTCTATCTTCTTTCATTTCTCACGTTTCTAACGATGCTGAAAAATCTCCAAGGATTGCATTTTGCAATGTGCTTTTACACATTGGCCCACTAAGCGCTACTATAATTCTAATAAATAATAATAAGTTAAAGATACTGTTATGATTATTTGGACTCATTAATGGAGAAGGACCTACATGGTATGTGTGTGCAAACGTGGAATTTTGGCAAATTCCTGCAATAGTTTGTCATCTTCTCTTACCCTTGTAAATAAAATGTGCTAAAATACTTCTAAAGTCAGTTCATCTGGTTCCAACAGGTCCAGGTTCCCTTTCTCAGCCGGTTTTCTATGTGTTTCTGCTGCAGTCTGCCTGCATTATCTGAGGTGTGATGCCTGGGGTGTTGTTTGAGCTTTCTTTTTCCATTGGAAAGGCTTCTTGACTTGCTTCTTCTGAGTACAGGAAAGACGTGGGCTGTGGAGCAGGTTCCACATTAGCCAGATCTCAGCAACTTTCAGACTGTGAACTACCATGAGATCTTTGTAAAAACAGGGGTCAAATGTCTGTAGGTGTGGGGCAGCAGAAGGCTTGACAATGCCAAAGGTCTTGAATCCTTCATGCAAAATGGGTTTGAGGTTGATTCTCTGTAAGCACATGCCCAAAAAGACGTCGTCGATGGGGAAGAGTTCCACCTCTCTGCAAGCCCTGGAGAGCTTCCTCATGGTGCGGCTGGAGAGCAAAAACCCTCCTCCTCCTGCGTAGGCTGGATAGATGCTGAGCCCATACATGGTCTCTGGGATGTAGTATTTGCTCTTTCGGACACGGATTGGGCGGGCATTGTAGATGATGTCCCCAACGAAGAGATCCTCAGTGGGGTCATGTCTCTGAAGGAAGTCGACAATGTTCTCGACGTTGACAAAAACATCGGCGTCACCTTTAAAAATAAATTTCACATTGTGGCAGAATTCAGCAGCCCAGTTCAGGAAGTGGATCTCCTTCAGGGTCAGATTGAAGAAAGTGTCCATGAAGTCCCAGAGTAAAATGTCCCGGTATGTCTGACTCTCCTGGTGGATCAGGGTCTCCCACGTCGCCAGCACTGTCCTATTCTTTGGTGTCCCCAGGAGGAACACTCGCTGGATCTGCTCCCCGTTCACCAAACCCTCCCTGCCCCAAGTTTTCCGCACAATCTCGCGTCTATCGAAGTCTTCAACTACCGATTTGATAGCAATGAGCAGAAAGGGACCTCCAGGAGTTTTCCTGCATTTCTTGGGCTGGTTAATGAGGAGATTGAAGTTCCTGTTATCCTTGTTTAGGAGGTAACGCTTGAAGGCAGAGTCGGTCAACGGGGATGGAGTTGTAGTTGGGACCCTGTCGTTGGCCACTTCCGTTCGTCTAACGACGGGAGTTACGTGGGGTCTGGGTACCGTTGCCTCTGCTGGCATCGGTCTCCGAGGTGCTTTGGGGTCAGAGAATATTTTTGGCGTTACTGAAGGCTTCTTCGGTGTCAGCTCCTTGTTTTCTACTGGGACTAAATGTTCCAGCTGGGAGTAGAGCAAAGAGCAGAGCGCTACCAGCAGGAAGAGGGTACAGATCGCATCCCCTTTGAGACGAACTCTCATTGTCTCCGCGATCTTTCTGGGACTGTTAGAAGCTGTGTTTGAGCTGCCCGGCACCACTGTCCATCTGTAAATAAACGCACGGCGTGTCAGCAACGAGGAATCGGCAGCTCTGAAGCACGCGGGCAAGGCTAACTGAGACACCATTAAAAAAACTAGCCGCAAAGCGCGTTTTACTCATGCCAGCGCTGGGACGCGTTAAGGAACTTGCACGCGGGTTGCAGACCGAACGCTGACCCTAGCGCTCTGGCTCTGTGACTCGGTTAGTTAAGTCACCGAGTCGTCATCCGTCACCCCGAAAACCAGTCCCTAAGCCCAGTGTGAGATCAGCCCTTCCTCCCGCGCCCCCCTCTGCCGAACGCGTTTTGCCGTTTCGGAGATTTCTCTGCTTTGGGACAAACAAGGTGGAAAATAATGAATGATACTGTTCTGCCATAAATCATTAGGTTTGGGGTTCCCCCCCCCCCCATTCTAACTCGGTAACTGTTTCTTGCTGCTTTTACCCTTTTTGAGCCAAAACGGGGAGGCGCGGAGCTGGCTGGTGAAGGGCAGGCTTCAGCGGCAGCGTGTTGCTGGCGTTTCCCTGCGCGCAGAGCCAGCTCTCATCAACCAGCGATGATTTGCGCCTTCAAAACGAATACGAGGCGCGCGCCTGAATGCGCGTGGGGCTATTTCGCTGCCAGTAACCTTTATAAAATATTAAACCATTATAAGTAACTTCCATTAATAAGGTTAGAAGGGGCACGGGTGTGGGGCGTCTGCCAAATCGCACTAACTGGTAAGCGAGAGGTGGGCAAATAAAATCCCAATACGCGGAAGCAAGGCAGAGCCTGGCCTCAGGAATGTTTTATTCACGCGCGAGAGATGGAGCTGCCTTTTGAAATACAAGATTTGATTCCTGACTTACGCTTTTCCTGGCGATCTGTCTCATTCGATCAGGTCTTCAACTGCAAACAAACAAACAAACAAAAAAATAAAATTAAAGTAGTCAGAAGGACGAAAGCAGCACGTACCCGTAGGGCAGGAGCTGGTCAAGCGTCCGCAGCTGCAAAGGCAGGTCCTCTCATCACCACGCCGCTCCCCACAGCGACTAACAGCCAAGTTGACCAGGAGGGACCTGACAGTCGCTCCTGGGGAAGGCAGGTGCCATCGTCATCCCTGCAGTCGTTAGCAGGGAGCGTGCTCCTACGAGTTTAGCTCTACCCAAAAGTTTTCCCACAGGCGCACGTAAGTATTCCCGTATAACCCACTGCTAATCTTTTACGCTCGTGCGCCACTTACAGCTCTGCCTTGCCTGTGCTGCGTCAGCAGAAGCCGCCTCTGAAGGTACTGCAGTCGTCTGTCTTGAATTAGCCGTGATCGTCTCACCCAAAAACCTCCGTGACGGAGAGCTGCCCAGTCGAGCGTCAGTCCGCCTTCGCTTAAGGAATGCTCCTTGCCGAGGACCGAAAAGGCTGGAGGAGCCGGGGCGTGCGGCTTCCCGCGCGAGTTATTGCTCCAGCTCGCTGTTTTCGGCATCGGTCAGCCTGCGGAGCAGCCGGGTGGATGCTCAGCCCCCCGCCGAGCCACTCCGCTGACCCAAGCATCTAACGGGCAGCTGGGTGCCTGGTAAGAATACGGTTATTCACCGTGATTATGACTTAAAACGGGACCCTCTTTAGCCCAGCGACATCCGTTTTCAGCAAATCCTTTTTCACCGTCATGGATTGTATCACCCGCTAATTGTTCATGAGCCATCGATTTTGTATCAGCCGCAAGGTTATCTTTTCTAAGCTCCAAATTAGGCTGACGAGTCTGTAGTCAGGGAAGTATTAAAACAGTGGCGCAACGTTACCTCCAGACCCTGTGGGATCCAGGCAATGTTTCAACACCAATGAAACAGAAAAATTAATAAACCAGTTGATTTTTTTTTTTTATTATTGGCCAGCCCCATTAAAGTTCTTAGATGCACGTTACTTAGACCTCATAATTTTAAAATATTTTGCTTTTTCATTACTGGTTAACTGCATCTCCAAGTTACTCATGAAACGGGGAGTGTTTCATCATCTGGTGGTATCCAACTGTCTTTTTCCCAATTGCAGCTCCAAAATGTTTACTGACCTCGCCTGCTTTGTCTCCAGTATTACTGAAACGTTATTTTAGTACACGGCTTATCCGTGCCTTGGTCAGGCTCTTTGCATTCCCAGTGGATTCAAAATCACTTCCTCCTTGTCCTGATGACCGTGTTTTTTTCTGCAGGCCGCCTTTCTCACCGTTTTCCGGCCTCTAACAGAGATTGCTGGGGTTTTCTCCATTCATTGGCTTTTTTTACCCTACCTTTCGCTTCTCTCCGAGGCTGGGCAGATGTTTTAACCGGCGTAGCTTTGCTTTTGATCGTGGGACTCTGGAATTTTCTCTGAATCTCTCACAAATTGCTGTTAAAATGCTTATAATAATAATGCTGGTTTCTGTTTATGCTTTTTCTGCCACGTGATTTGGCTCATGCCTATTTTTCAGTCTCGCGAAAGTCTCTTCTAGCGTATCTAGGATGTTAGTTTGCGTTTTACGTCCGTCATGTGCCAATCGCCCTTGGCAAGTCCCTATTTGGGGTGCTCTGCCGCAACCCTCTGCCTTTCAGTTTTGTCTTCTGCCCATCACCAGGAAGAATTTTTTTTGCTCGGTGCTCTTGAGATACCTAAAATAGACGTCTCAAAACCCCCGATTTTAGCTCTTATGAGCTATTTTTTGCTCTCCAGAGCAAGCAGGAGATGCGGAATCCATGGTGGGACGGATCCTGAAGAGCATTGGGATGGTTGGGCATCTCCACTCAAGCTCTTCATAAAGTCTCATCTCTTTCCCCACTGTAATAGCGATTTCCCCCCCCCCCCCCCCGCCACCCTTTTCTATGCAAAAGTTTGATCTTATTTCGGCTGCCAGGCTCCAGCTGGTAATTAAGGAGCTGGATAAAAGTCCTGGCTCTTTTCAGTGTTTAATTTTATCAGCGCGGGTTTGGATTAAAATACGTGTGCCGTGAAACTTGTAATTTCCATGACTTACAGATTTATCCTGCCAGCATCTCGGAATCTGGCAATAAGCGCCCTTGGAAAAGCCAAAAAAAAACCCCTGAATTGTTACAAGCCTGGGCTGATAGCCCAAATTTTCTTCTGTGTTTTCATTTATTGAAAGAAAAAGAATCCGAAATAGCGATTTCCATGCTGAAATAAAACAGTTCAGTGCTGAATTTAGACATCTCATTTTCACAAGAAATTGCCAGCCCTTGAAGTGATTCCTTCATCGAATTATATGGATTTTCCAGCCTTTGCTAGATATTTCCTCCTTTTTGAAGGGAATACCCTGGATTATTGCGCAGGTGTGAGCTCTATCCATGGATGTCAGTGTGGGAAAAGCTGTCCTGCTCTTGAATTCAGAGAGAACGATGATTCTGGCCAACGCTTTGATATGTCCTAAAGCCAAAAAGATTATTCATCCACCTTGACACCAGGGGAGGGTAAAAATAATTACAGGGCTATCAAAGCGAGCAGAAAAATACTGGCTGCCAAACAAAAGAGATGTGAGCACAGCGGAGCGTTTCTCGGTATCAGCGTCTTGACGCGTGACCGCATCCAAGGCAGACACGCCTCTGCTCCGTACGCCGCCGCGGGGGATCTCCATCCAACTTGGGCAACGGAGCCGGGGTTATAAAACTGCTGCGTCGCTCGGTGCCATGGGCTTAGCCGCCAGGGCTGCCTCCCGTGTCCTCCAAGCTTGGAAAAAACGGGCAGTTGTCCCTCTTTTTTGTGTGGGCCGCCCGGGGATGGCTGCAGCAGGGATCTTGAGTCCAGCTTGAGCAGGTCTGAGTGGGACGGTGCGGTTTGTCCCAGCGGTGGGACAAGGAGGTCCTGGGAGCGTCGTGTGCTGGGCGGCAGGAAGAGGCCGAGAGGTCCCGCATCCACGAGGCATCAGCACGGGGAGTCCGCACGTAGGGAACGTGCTGGAAGGACCGAGGGGGTCACGGCCTGCACGGCCCGAGAGGCAACGACACGCTCAAAAGCTGGAAGTGATTGGGGCTGGGCACGGCGCCCTGGTGAGCATCCAGGCAGGGAATCTGACCTGCGCTGTTGCACGCTTGGGCAGAGGGCCCAGTCCTCCGCCTGGTTTGTATTTATTTGAGAGGAGGATTCTGAAATATGGCCAAGGAGTGCTGCAATAAAAGTAGTTAAATGCTGATTTTTTAAAAAAAAATTTTTTTTTTTTTAAGTCCTTCATTCCCAGTCGAATGACGTGAAGCCTTGAGCTCATCCTGGAAACGCTTCTTTTACAGCAGCCGTCACGTCTCCATCACTTGGCACTTCTGCTCACATGGGCCCAGGTGGGGAAAAGCCTCTGGATCCTGTCCCCGAATTCAGTCAAGAAGCCTCGGTGATTCTGGCATGTTGCTTTGTGCCTTGAATGGTTATTCAACCCGCCCGGCCTCGGGAAAAGCAGCTGCGATTGCAAGGCAAGCCGAAAACGTGGTACACCAAGCAAAAGGGTACGAAACACAGCAACGAGCTCTGCGCGCTGGTCCCAGCCCGGCTCACGGGACCACCCATCCCCCCCAAGCACGGCTGTAGCTCGTCCCCGGATCGACTTGCCGCGGCACACGGGAAGAGTCTCCAGCTCCCTCCCCGCTCCCCTCCTCGCTCCTGATGCTGGAGCTGCCCCTGGTAGGTTTGGGTTGGGCAACGTGTACGTTGTGTGGGCCACGCGGTATGGGGGGCCGTGGTTGCCGACGGAGATGTCTTCTCTGTTTCTCTGTAAGATGAGCTAAAGGAAGTGTTGGGGATCCAGCACCATTGGGCTCAACGAGTTTTTTGCAATCCTCAGGGGAACTTGGAAAATTCTGGGTGGCGAGGGTGCTTTGAAGCAACGCTTGGGGTTTTGGTGTTTGTTTTCATTTCATGTTGGTTGAACGCCTTTCACGAGAATAAAGTCGGGTTGCAAGACCCAGTGCTGGGAAGCGGAGACCCGGGCTCTGCCTTGCAGCGGGGAGGTCTACGCACGTGTCCTCCTCCCTCCTTGTTTCCAGCAGTTTTTCCACCCTGGTTCACTCAACAAAAGCAAATCAAGCTCCCACACCGCTCCCCACCTTGCGCTGCCGTTTCTCTGCCGCCGCCTCCTGACGCTGTTCAAGAACCCATCAGCAAAACCAACACACCCCGAGCCCATCCTGTGGCTGGGGCCGCGTAAAACAGGCGCGCACAGACCAGCTTTATCCCACCAGACCACGATGCCGACAGCAAGACGTCTGCGCCGCCTGACGCTCTGGTGACTACATCATCCTACCGACTCCCGCTTGGTCCCATCCTCCGAGCCCCCGAGGGCTGGGAGAGCGTTGGACTTCTCCGTCCACACGCGTTGAGTTGCAACCGAACACGCAGCCAGGAGCAGCACACTGTTTTGCGTGCGGATCGCTTGTTTTGCTGCCTTCGGGCCGCGTTGGGCTGCCGTCCTTCTCCTGCCCTTGTGCAGGAACCTGGAGTGAAGCGCTAAGGCAAAGGTTTCATGCTCTCAGCTGAGTTATCTCGGTTTGGGTCTTGTGCAGGCAAAACCTCGCCTTCGTTTTGCATCCCATGGGTGTCTGGGCAACTCGGGGTGCCCGCAGGGAAAGGAGTCAGCTTCCAGTGCTGGGTTAGTTCTGCCCATGTACAAAAACGTGCGCGGAACAACTCGGGTTTAACCGTTTGAGCTGGTTTCGGTGTATCTAAAGGGGAAAAATAGCTTCGTGTGTCTGACCAGGGGAAGGAGCCCTCTTTCATTTCTATGTTTGGGTGTCACGTAACAAGTTTAATTCCTGCGTGGTTTCTCTTTTTGGTTTTGTTTGGTTTGCTTTGTTTTCTCCCAGGCAAAGTCACTAACCTCATCAAAGCTGATGCTTCAAGCGGCTTTGGTGCCGGACAACTCCTCCCTCTGCGTTACAGGGCGTTTGTCAAGAGGGCTCATTTGGAGCTGCAGGATTACGAAGCGATGCTGAACAATTTGATCTTCTTGCCTAGAAGACAGGGCGGGCTGAAATACAAGAGACGCGCTTTGGCGCGTTGGTTAGAGCGAAGCCCTAGAAAAATGAAGTAACCAAAACAATCGCTAAGCCGCCTTACCAGAAAAAAGAGCCCATCATGTTTACCCACTTACTTTTCAAGTCTATAGACAAACTGAGACTGCGCTGTAGGATTTAATTAGCTGAATGTCTTAATTAGAGCTTTCCCAGGAGTCGAGATCGTGAGCCAGAGCCAAACGAACGCAGTGCAGAGGGGCAGAAGCTCACGGTGCTCAGCTGCACGCCACGGTGCTGCTCGGATGTTGCTGGTCGGTGCTGCCATCACAGCAGCGCTCTGGCCCCGTGCACGGCGTCACCGGCACGGCGTCACCGGCACGGCATCACCGCCGCTGTTGCTTGCGTTGCAGCACCTGGAAGCAAAAGATCTGTCGGCTGAAACACTTGCACAAGCAGGTAACAAAAATGCAGGCCCCGCTCCCGAGACCGTTTCCAACTTTCCCGTCGGAGCCGCTTTTCAGGCCAGCGTTAAGGGATGGATGAGATCCACGCCGTTACAGGACGGGGTGCCGTACTTATCTCTCTGCTTGCCCCAGTCCCGAAATCTGGGGTTTCATCAGCCTCCCAGCTGGCTGGTCCCATTTTATGACCGTCTCTCCTGTCGGCGCTGCTAGCCTTGCCGTCACAACGTGAGTCACGCGTTAGACATCTGCTTGCAAACGGCTGCTGCGGTTGCCTCCTTTTAGCTTTCACCCCAGTTGGGGAAGCTTTTATGAAGTATCAAACGCAAATGCCGAGAAACGGCTGTGCGAAGGCTGGCGATGGATGCTGAGACGTCTGCTCTAGCGTACAGGGGTCCCGGAAAGGAACTTGCACCATGGCAGAAGGCAACGCGGTCGTGCGCGGGAGCCCCGATGACCCCGGGCAGCGCTGGCTGCCGGCACGGCCATCCCCGTCACCTCCGGGAAACGCTGGCTGCCTGCGCCGCTCCTCCCGTCACCCTGCCGACCCGGAGGTAAGTCACTTGCGTGCACGTGGCAGCGTTCGGGGACCGCGCCTCCGCTGCATTTAAACAGCGCGGGACGTTTTCCCGGCCCGTTCGGGGCAGGACGCGCCGTCGGGGCTGTGCCAGGCACGCCGTGGCGGGCCCCAGCAAACAGGGAGAGCTCCAGCTCCTCCTAAGCGCAGCACCATGTCTCTACCGAGAGCCTTCAGCTGCCTGCAAGGTAGGAGAAGGCACCGCGCAATTATCTTTGCCTTGAGAGGTGCTTTCCTAAATCCAGGCGCAGGTTTGGGTGCAGGTGGGCTGATTTTCAGAATTACGGCTGGCTCAGCAGCTCGACTCGCGCCCCGAGCGCTTCGGGGAGACAGGCCCCTCCCGGAGCGGCGAGCGGAGGGCGAGGAACCCGCCCTCCCTCTTGCAAACATTCATTTCCCCTGGCCCCAGGGGGAGAATAAAACCTTGCAGGCTCGTGACGGGGTAAGAAACAGCCTCACCGAAACAACCGCCCTCCTTTCCCAGCCCTCCCCGGGCCGCCTCTTCGGCTCCCTGACCCTCTCCTGATCGGATCAATAACGTGCCGACGTGCCCCAAACCCAGCGGCTGCAGCGCGTTGGCACGGACCTCGTCTTGTACCCAGGCACGGACGGGAGAGGGAGGACGTGCTGACTTGCCCCACTAATTTCAAGATGGTACCCAAGGCTGGTTGTTAAAAAATGGGATCAGTAACTGCCCGTTGCACTGGAACGGAACTTTTTTTTTCCCTTCCTCTCTTTGCGACTCTAGAGAGCTTGAAAATTCCCACGTTTTGCTGAAAGCACGCAATGGTGTAACGCAGGGGGAAGAGTCACGTCCTCTTGCTGACGAGGAACGGCTCGTAAATGTAACGTGCCACCACCGAGACGTGGTCACGGTTGGGAAGAAACCCTGCCGTGCAGCGCTGGAGCCGTTCTCTAAAGAAGCCCCAAACTTTCTTCTGTAAAAACAACCTAAAACACGCAAAGAAAGTAAAGCGTAAAGCAGCCGGAGACCGCATGTTCAGAGCCTGTAGCCGACCCCGATCACGTTAACGATTGCGCTTCGGGTTGCTGCGTGTAACAACGCCGCGAGGGCAACGAGGCGAAAAGCAAAGCCGCGGGCTGGAGGAGAAGGAAAGCAGGAGGACGGTCTGTAGTTCACGCTGCTCGCTGCGAAACTCTCCCCGACCCGCTCTGATCAAACGTACGTGATAGATACTTACATCCCATTTGATAGCGCTGATCCTGCGTCCCCTCGGTAATGTCTCGGCAGCGGGCTGCCAAGCAGGCACATCTGGATGTAGTTAGCGTTAGACATTCCTCAGCCTTTAAGCGAAACCGAGGAAATCCTCGCTGAGCAGAGCAGCGCTCGTTCCCCCCGCGCTCTGGGCCGTTTTCGTGCCGACAGCCCGCAGAGGTTCCCCGCGCTCATGTGCCTGCAAAACTGGGGGGGGAGGGGGGTGCGTGTGCCAACGGGGTCCGGGACGAGACGCCGGGCTCCCTCCTTGCACACCCTCGCTTACTGTAGCGTGGTAGAAGGAGCGACCGCGGCCAGGGGAAGGAGCCGGGTCCGCTTCCAAGCGCCTGACACGTGATCGGCAGGCTGGGGCGCGCAGATGGCCTCCAGCGCCGCGGAGCCCAGCGTCGCTCTGCGCGTCGTCGCCCGCGCCCCGCGGGGAGGGCAGGGCTGCGGGTGTCGAGGGGCTGAGCGTGATGCCGGGCTGGGGGCTTCTGCTAATTCTGCTGGTTTACGGGTTAAAAGTAACAACCACAAAAAAGACTGCTTTTTTTTTTCTTTAACTTTTTAAAACTTTTTTCAATAGTTAACGTATTAATTTTTGTGGGGTTTTTTTCCCCTCCACAATTTGACTATTTTTTTTTTTAATCCCCTTGTGATTATTTACTTTACCTCTGCAAAGGCTCAAAATTAGAAATCAAGATTGAGTTCAGCTCAGAAGGAAAATCCGCTTGGGAGTTGGTTTCTTTTTTTTTTTTTTTTTTCCCCTCATAGGGAAACGATGGGAGGAGGCAGGAGCTGAGCAGCGCGGAGGCTGAAGACAGATGTGAGGGTCCCTCCCAAAACACTGAACAACAGAAAAAAAAAAACCCCACCCCACCCATTTTTCTTCCCCCCATTTAATTTGAATTACTTCAAAACATTTTTATTTAGAGCCAAATCTTAATTGCCATCACTACCGATCTGCCAGCTGACCGCAGCCACAGCGTTTCCTATCTCTGCGGCTCCGTTTCTTTCTCTCCGCGATGGAAACACTGACCTTTATTCCTCTTGCGGAGGCCGAGGGGCTGCAGAGTGCCCAGACCACAGCCCCTTTAGTACGCAAAGTTTTTCATTCACAGTGAACTTGTCATAACACCAGGTTTTGATCTTTTTCTGTTGGTTTCACAAACACCCAACTGGTTTTTTTTAAACGTAACGTAACAATGCTTTTTTTATAAGTATGTGTATGCGTATACGTGTGTGTATATATAGGAGTATCTGTACGTATAACAGTGCTTTTATAAGTATCACGCAGATGAAAAGCAGCTTAGTGTCCACCTCTGCTCAGAGGGGCTGGCTGCGGAGCGAGGGGGACCGCTCCGCGAAACCATCAGGGACCCACAGCAGGTATTTCCACCGCGGTCCCCCACGCAGGGTTTGGGACCTACTACCCTTTTTGTTTGCTCCCGTGGGGCGACAGCAAAGAGAGGCGTTCGTTGCTGTGCGCTGCCTTCGTGGCTGCCGTGGCTTGGGGAGTCACGCGGGCAGCCGGGGAGGTGGAGGGGTTTTCTCCATGGGTGCTTCTACTTGGCGGCCGTCTCCTCCGTACTGTGTTCCCTGGGCACCGACGCACGGCTGATTCCTCCTTCTCGCTGCCAGCAAAGGTGCCCTTGGTCCGTCAGTCCGTCCCGTGGCACGTCACTCTGTCTTACAAGATTGGGTCAGTGATGTCGTTGACCCTCACAAGTAGGTCAACCCCGTTGACCGTGGGTTGGTGCGTTGTCCTTGCGCCCGCTGTCGGGCAGAGCCCTGCCCCCCGTCACTGCATTCCTGCAGGCATCGAGCCACGCGGTTGGGAGTACAGCTTTGTGGTAAATAAAGAAGGGCTGATCTTGTGATTTTTTTTTTTTTTTTTTTTTTTTTCAAGTACTGTCTGAGATTTAAGTGATTCAGGGTGAAATACTGCTCGGCTCGAGTTCACAGCAAAAGGAATTTCCCCGGGTTCAGCTGTCAGGTCAGCCAGTGGCTTCCTGTGCAAAGCCACTGGAGAAGGTTCAACGCCCAAGCTCCTTGGCTGCCCACCTACGGGGCAGGCAGCCTCGTCAGAAAGCTCATTAACGGCGAGGTGCTCTGGGATTACAGCGATGCTGCGGCCTCGGAGGAGTCCCAGATACATAACGGCACTGGAAGAAAGACGGGGTGCCAAGTTTGGGACAAATCTCCTCTTCTGGCCATCTTTGCTAAAAAAGGCTCGCCCAAGCAGTAACTGGAAACCGAACAAACGTGGTGGTTTAGCTTGGTTTTGACTCGAAATCAGAGTCGTTATTACCTTGCAGGTGGGGAACCAGCCTTGGCGTGTCAGCAGAAACGGGTAGGACCCTCTCGTGCATCCGGACACTTTGGTGGGATGCTCCTCCGAGAGCTGGTGATAGCCAACGCGGCCAGAACTTCAGTGAACCCCTTTCTTACTACCGCATTAAGTGTTTAATGAAAGTCTCTGAGGCACTTTTCATCAAAAGTATATATTTATTTATAAAAAAGAATGGAGAAAAAAATAGATCAAAGTGCTTTTTTTTTTTTCCCCTGTAAAAGACAATTCCTTGGAGGTTGAATGTCCTAGACCTGAGTATCCATGGCATTGCAGTCCATAGCTGTAGAAGGCTGATCCAGATCTGATGCTGAGTATCACGGAAGTTTGAAATTAGAAGGTCAGCAAGGGATTTTTCCACTGATGACTAAGAAACTTAACCACACATCTCCGACGGATTTCAGTTAGAGATGTATGGCCAAATCCTTTCAGTGGCTTTAAAAATCAATCCAGATGAGAAAAAATACATATAATTTTTGACTCTAGGCCTTAAATTGCATTTGAGCCCATCTCTGTACAAAAGACAAATGGCCAGACCCTTGTCCGGTGTAAAGCAGCATAGCTCACTGATTTCGGGTACGCAGTGCCAAAGCAGATTTTGAAATAAATGGCAGAATTAAGAGGTAAGGAAAAACCCCACCATTTCCTCACACTGGGAAAAGACCTCTGTCTGGAGCAGTGCCTGCACCAAGCACCTACGGCTTCTCTGAACAAGTAGCTTCTCTAAGCCTGCACGCTTTTTGGCCTTACGTTCTCCCATCTTGACAGTGGTGCAAAGTATATCCTGTTTTCTGCCTCAGCTTCCCCCAAATTTTGAAACGGATACCGTTCTGAGACCATTTTACCTGGAGGCCCTCATTTTTTTCCTAAAGCTCTGTCACCTGCAGTGCTGTGACATCAGCACCCCATTCTGCATTAAAAATAATCCAGATACCCGTCCCTTCAATGGTAGGGGCTGAAAATGGAAACCTGGAAAGCCTTGCTGCGAGCTGTTACTTGACATTTGTTTTAAATTTGACTTGCTGTGAAAATCTGGAAGAAAATGTTATGATTTCTTTAAGGTCTGGCTCGTGATTTTTAAACGCTTCCGACCACTAACGCTGAACCCTTTCCTTACTTGTGAGTCAAGCAGAGTTTTCACCTGACAAACGGGTCCGCTGGAAGCAGTCGTGGCACGTGAGGACCGAAGCTGCTGGAAGAGAGCACCTTCCCTGCCTGCCGTGATGGTGCGGCGGCAGGTGAATTAAACTATGGCGCGTTTTTTAACAGGCAGCTAAGAGGGTTCGTGTCGGCCTTTCACTGACTCTGCCCTCCAGGACGGTTCGGTATTTTCCTTCGTAGACAATTTTATATTGGGGTATACTCTCGGGTTTACTTCTCTCAGACGCCTCACGTCAAAGTGTACCTGGTGAGTGTTTTAATTTTCACTCTCCTCTTTGTTGTTATCCGTTTGAACACCGTAGCTCGGCTATGCCAAAACAAATCATTCAACTTCTCCTTTGGATGGATCTTTTATTCCTTCTGGCAGACTGAAAGGAGCCTCCTTCAAATCTGAAACATCGCTAAAACTACAAAAACAATCTGTACCGCAAAAAAAGCCCTCTTGGATCCCTTCCTGCAAGCACATTTTGGCCCGGTTTCTGCCGTTTGTTTTATACTTTAATTTCTTTATATGCAACAGATTAGCCTCTTTATTTGCTTTTAATATCGTGTGCTGGTTTGCTGCATGTTTGATTGTGAAAAAACCACCACTTCCCCCAAAATATGTATCTGTCCAGACGTACGTCGGTACATAGAGAAGAGCTGTTACAGGATAAGGCCAAATTCACCAGCACCAACACTGCCCATGGCTTATCTCACACGCTAGACGTTAATCGGTAGAAATAGTAGTAAGGGAGTGTCGTTTGCATGTCTGGCAGCTGCGTAGGTGCAGTACGTGTGTAACTTCGCACAGGCAAGGAAGAAAGCAGGAGCGTGCTCCTCTTCCAGCAGCGTGACAGCCAGGCAGTCACCGAGGGGGCTTCTTACAGCCCGTGGTCGAGCATCCAGCTCGATTTTCTGGTGCATCAGCAAGTATCCCCAATGTCGGGCTCTTGTTTCACTTCTGCTCATTGCCTTACTATCCGAGGTAAAGACAAGCCTCTAATTTCTTCAACAAATCGCTGCTAATGGGTTTTTTTTTTTTTTTTGCCTTTGCGAGTGCTTCTTCCTTCCCTGTGTGATGCAAGTTCCCTTGTCTCTGCACGCTGGTGTAAAACCGCTGTAAAAATCTTCTGGGTAAACCAGAAGTAAATTCATAGAGTCAAGCCCCAGCCAAAACCCACTGCAAATGGCATCGGGTGCTCAGGATCCAATTGATCTGTTTCATTTTAAGGCTTCTGTGAAAATTGTCTCTGTGTTTGTGCCAGATAATACAAAACCCTACTCTTTTAGCAGGAAGGAGTCCACTGGAGACCAGAATTGAGTTTTCATTGCATCTAACGATGAGGATGACTGATCACAGAAAAGAAGGTATGAAACAGCCACTGCTATGGTCCCAAACCATGCCATGTGCTCAAGGCGATTCCGCCGTGGAATATCACTGGAAAACCCTTTTCCTCTGAGTCTCTGCAATGAAGGCACCTGTGAATGCTGTTAAAGATGATGATGTTCCAGAAAGGTTGCCAGGAGCTCCAGCACTTAATGGCACTTTTGAGAGGGAATCTGTGAGTAAGAGGAAACACATATGCCAATTGCTGGCAGAGGAATAAAATGCACAAGGGTTGCATTAAGAAGAAAAAAAAAAAAAAAAAGGCGTATTCATGCTTAGTCCTCTGTAATACAGTAACAGCAGCAAAGAAGTTTTTTGGACTTGAAGTAGATGCTGAATAATAAGCCTTTCTCATTTTGAGCATTAACAGCTGCTGTAAAAGCTAGCAGTTCTCCCCGAGCGGCTGCCTCGTAACTGCTATAGAGAAGTTGTGCACATGAAGAGCTAGTCTGAGAGCTTAGAAATATTCGTTACAAATGAGACAGCAGGCTATACATGTTGTTTTCTAAAAAAAAAAAAAAAAAAAAAAAAATCATTTTTGCAAAATCAAGAGCAAACTCTCTTGCTGTTAAAGTAATTTTCAAGTTTCTGATGTGTTTTTTGTTTGGGTTGTTTTTGGTTTTGTTTTTTAATACCATTTTGCCAGGTGGGTTGTTGCCAGAGTTCCCCAGTTGGGATTTGGCAGGAAAGGTAAATGCTTTGAGGTATGGTTCTGCAGCAGCCTAAGTTAACTAACACCAGCATCGCTGTGCTGGTCCCAAAAGCAAAACTGTCAGAGCGGTAATTGCCTCTTTCGGGAAGAGCACTGGGAAGGGAGAGGGTCAGGCATGGAGCAGGAATGGGGGGGATCAGACTGCAACAGCACCGATGCTGAATGGTTTAATAAAATGCCACGGAGGTGCAGCCTTTGTAGAGATGGTGCCCACATGAAGTTCTGCTTCCTTTGAAGCTAAGGGCAGGATGGAAACAGATTCACTCACACCCTGAAAACATTCTCCCTGTCTTTGACCCCCTCCATCTCCTTTCCACGCCGTGTATGTAACCTCAGGGATTGAAAATCTACAGAAAATTGCCAGGTTCCTCAGGCTTACGTGGAGGAACATGATGCTCAGCTCATCTGAGGCATGTGGACCCCAACCGGGTAGAAGCTGGCCATCTAAATCCTGCTCACCCAGCTCTTCACTTAGCTGCGTTTTAGCAGAAGCGAAGTGAGCGTCACCATCCCCAGGAGCTCAGATCTGAGCCCACACCTAACTCCAAGGCTGCGTTCCTCCTTACCGACTGACGGCTCTGACTCCGGCGAAGTGTGTTGTGAGTTGTGGTTCAGAAGACCATCAGGGCTTGCCTATCTGAAAGCTGGTCCTACCATGACTGCCAGCAGCCCGATATTCGTGTGTGCACACAGGCTTCGTTTCCAAGGCCCGCTGGCTATTCCCACGGATGGGAAGGGCAAAGAGGGGTAGAATTAATGGAAAAGGATAAGTAAAAACATATCGGGACGGCGTAGGGAATACGTGAAGGTAATCGAGCTGTTGTGCTTCACGGGACGCGTGGCATGCTAGATACTTGTTGCTCTGTGATTTGTTACGGGCAAAGGTGTGAACTCCGCTCTGTTGCAGCCTGCATCAACCATTCCAGGAGAGAGTCGGCTTCTCCCCCCAGAACCGAAGGCACAACTCAGCCCTGGCTGTGGGTGCTTTGTCCTTTAAGCCACTTTGAACCCTCAGAATCAGGGCAGGTAAATCCAGGCACAGCAGCTGATGCCCAATTGTCACACAGCGACACCACCGCCAGGGAAAGGCTCTGTGCAAATCCCGACTCTCGTGAGACACGACGGTGTGAGCTATCCTCTCGGGTGAACTCAGCGGGCCGAGGGCGGGTGGTTAAGGAGGGAGCAGCAGCCAGCCGGTCGGAGCTCTGTGGGCTGGGGTCAGGATGGCATTTGGTGCTGCGACACACCTTAGAGCAGCAGTTCCACAGGTAACTTGCTGACTAGGAGACTATTTTCTTTCCAGCGCTGTGTTTTGCTTTTTGCGGACGCAGGCTCCCTCGCGTTGGTGGGAAAGAGCTAAGCGCAATGTGGTCCACAATATTATTGTCCGTCACGGTCCAGAAAAAGTTGGGAATCGTTCTCTGAATTTGTGTTTGTCCGTATTGCTTGTTCAGTGCCTGAAATTTGTTCTACAGCAGCAATCTTGTGCTCTGTGGAAGATGATGACTGTGCCAGGTAAAAGGGAAACCTGCAGGTGGTGAGAGGTGGGAAGGAGCTATACCAGGGTAGGGCAGGACAGATGCACTTGCCACAGATGTTCTTCATCTGAAGAACAAAGAAGGAAAATAACATAAAATTGACTTTTACTTAATTTCCCCTCTGTCTTTGCTTGATGTCTGAGGGCATAAATGTCTTGAACATAAAAAAATATATTGCAGCTCTCCAGGTGATGGCCCCGGGTCACAGCCTGAGAAACCGTGGCGTTGTCTGCTTCCCAGAGAAACTGTCTGAGATGCCTTCCTGGCTTTTCTCCTCTCCCCCACCCTCCCCTAGGGCTCTCTAACTGTCTGGCTGCTTCCCTGTGACGTTTCAGTCCTGAAGGACGTCAGGCCAAAAGCCTCTCTCACCAGCTCACAGGAAGGTAACGTTGACTTCTGGAAACGGAATGAAATAAGGAACGTCAGAGATCCGTGCTGGCTTCTGCGAGCACAGAACCTCTCCCCCGGGAATTCCCATCTACACAGAAACCTGCGGTGATATTCAGGACTTTACATTCCCAGACACTGGCAGCAGTCTCATACACTAGCTAAAGCAAGAAAGCCCTTAGCAATGCCACTATCCTTCGGGCTCTAGGAGCAGTCCTCGGTGGAATGGAGGCCCAAGAGCTCCTCAGCCAAGCTGATGAGACTGTTTTCTTCCAGGGCTGCAATCAGCCGCGCTATCGTGGCCTTCTTCCCCTCCGACTGGATAAATCTGAGAAGCAGCTGATAGGCTTGTTCGTATAGTCCCTCTCGGTCATATTCGAGGGCCAGGTTATCGATGACAGGATCACGCAGGGCCCGGCAGCTCTTCTGCAAAGAGCGACCCACTTGCTTCCATTTCTTGGACACGAGCTTGGCGAATTTCTGGTGGTCGTCTGGTGTGAGCGTTCTGTTGGCTGAAAGGGACAGAGGGCAGGTAAAACATCGGGGTTTCATGGCTGATGTGATGCAGCTTGGGCCAGTCCAAGATTTGCTCAATATTGTGTGGAGCAGGGAATCCGTTCAGTGTCCACAGCACCCTACTAAAGTGCTGCGGAGCCGCTCCGCTTGTCCTCCGGTGTTTTAACACCAGGGCGGCACTGAGTTTGGAGCAGAAGCGCAAGAGCAGTGAAGCTGAAGGACTGCCCCGCCACGGGCAGGGGGGAGGCACACGGCTCTGGTCCCCCCCACTGGGAAGGGAAAACCAGCTGGAGTAAGCCCCACCGCTCAGGGCGTCCCCGCTCCCTGCGTACGAGCTGGACACGTCCGCTCTCCCCGAGGTCTGCCGTCCCCCAGGGCGGCGCTGGTGCCTCGAGCGGCAAACTGTAGCACGTGGTGACACACTTACCTGCTCGCAGCCATCCAGCCTGGCACGTCTGAGCTCCCTGCCTTGCTCAGACCGTTCCCTTACCAAAAACCCTCCCTCAACATCAGAGTGCCTGGGCTTGCCCCCGCCCTGCAAGCTTGGCAATGCCTATTTTCCAGAGGTTGTCTTTTTTCTTCTTTTTTTTTTTTTCTTTTCTGATGGACATCCTTTTTATTTGTTTCAGCCTTTCAAAAGCAACTTGGCGAGGCCTTTCTGACCAAGTCGCCTGTTCCCTACCTAAGCATCCTCAAAATACTGAAATGCAGACGGGAGCGCTCTCCTTGGCTACAGCTTAAGCACGCTCAGAAATGGTCTAGCTGATCTCAAGCTAAAATTGCTGTGTGAGACTCTCTGAAAGCTCCCTGCAGGGAGCCTGAACAAATCAGGGCTGATGGGATCTGTAGTAACCTTACCAGTCTGATCCAACCTATGCTATTAACTCACCTCAACCGAACGACGTGGAGGAAGAGAACTACTCTGTATTCTTCCTTTTGGTATTAAGGAGTTTTAAAATGTGAGGAACCTGGAAGAGACGCAGGCTCTGAAGCATCTGGTTCTGTGCCACCCCAGAAAGAAAACAGGTTGAGACCTGATCTGAGGCAGTATGGCAATGCCTTAGGGCTACTGTAATTCCTTCCTTCTGAGATGCTGGGAAAGCCCAGATGTATGTGAGGCAGACCCCAATAAGCAGTCACACTAATCCTCCCTTTTGGGCTTTGAGGCGAGGAAGACCACGGGCTCTCTCGGTCAGTTCTAGCTACTCACCGAACTGTTGTCCCTGAAAGATGAAGGTGACTTGCGGGGAAAGGGAGCTGCCTTGAGAAGGGTAAGGTAGAGATGGAGAGTTCAGGGACGCGCAGTCGTTTACGGCCATGTTGTTGCTGATGCTCTGGTGAACAAACAGGCTCTTGAGGCATTCCTCCAGCTCTGTGATTTCCTCATCCCGCAGGCGGTCAGGCTGTAATGCAAACAGCATCAGCGATTCCTGCCAGGTTCACCATCTCGCGAAGCTGTAGATGCTTAGCTGGAAGGCGCAGCTTAAGATGATGGTGTCGAGAGAGGAGCAATGAGAGAGCTATAGCCTGAGTTGTAAACTGATCAAATGAGGTAGTCTAATGGAGTTCTGGCCGTAAATCTACGAATTTGAATCTGTAATGTGGTATGAAACAGGCAATCTCCCCTTCCTGGGTTTCTCACACGCAGCAGGGAGTGCTGGCAAGTTGCACAAAACTGCTACTAGTCCGTGTTTATTTTCAGCAGCCCTCTGCAAGAATTAGGGTGCCCCATAGGCAGCGTGGCTTCTCTGACTTACTCCACGTGAGGGTCAGACCCACGCAACAGGGTGACCTGATCCAACACCTCATGGCCACCAAAACATGTGGCTCCTGCTACCCCCTTCTCTCTCTCTGCCGCTACATTACCTACGTTCTGTTGTTCCTGGATCCTCTGCAAGCCAGTTCTTCTCACTAACCAAGAGAAAACTACTCTGACCTCCAAAAGGCAGGTAATGAGAAAAGGAGTAAAGAAGGCAAAGCACGTGGGAAGAGTCGAACCTGGCCAGTGCTCTGACTCAGTCCAGTGTCTAGCTCACGTACGGCAGGCTGGTCCCCAGCACTGCCCTCGGCCAGTGCCGGCTGTGCCACACCGTCATCTTTCTGCCCGTTGCACTGTTAGGCAGAGGTCGGACTGAGTCAGTTTTGGGGAACTGAGAACAAACCCATCTCTTTCGTCCAGTCAGCTAGTTCAGCAGAGGGAGGGAGCAGCAAGCAGAAGTTGACAGGGTATGGGATATCACATGTTATTTGGTCCAGGGCTGAAAGGTCTGCATTTCATTCTCTGAGCTTGCAGAAAAGCAACCTGGCAGAACAAGCTCTTGTGCCTAACCTTTCCGAGTGGATGGTGACTACCTATTTCTCAGGACCGTCTCGAGGGAACCAGAGCTATAAGGTATTGCTAGTTCCAGGTGGAAGGAAAGAGGAGAGGAGAAAGGCAATGAATGCAATCACGTCAAGTGTCTTGGATTTGTGGCGAGATGACAAGATCTCACTGTTCTTGCTAGCAGGATTAGAGTGCCAGCACCAAAGCGTGCGATGAGCTAGACGTTGGATATCGCCCTCTCCCTGAGGGAGAGACTTTGCCTTCAGAAGGGCAGCTTGCTGGCAGCAGATGCTGAGTCCCCACTCTGTCACAAGCTGTCGGTATAACGTGCAGCGTGTTTGCACTCGCGCTCCTTTCTAGGTGCAGTCACCACTGCTGCTCTCAGAGGAGGTGGTGTGCGAGACAGGAGGAAGGTGCCTCGCAGTGATGGGCCCACACAGGACTGCCGTCCTCTCTGCCTGCCTCGCAGGTGTATCAAGGCACACTTGCTTGTGCTCTCAACTGCACCTTCTATAATTCCTCATCTAAGTGGTGATAACAGCCATGCTAATTGTTATACACAGAAACCACAGAGATTTAGCAGAATCTCTGTAGGCTGTTTTAGGTAACTCTATTGCCCTTCCAGAAAAGTGCACAGCCCGTTTCTGGGGAAGGGCAGAGCTGTTTCTCCATACTAGATTTGAGAACTGAAGGATGGAGAAGTCAGCAACCCAGCATGCTGCAGCAGAGCAAGATTTGCACCCCCCTTCCTGCGTCGCGTGCTACTGCTCCTCACTGCTGCCCGGCCTCCCTCCCTCTCCCATTCACCTTTTCTCTGTAGATGCACTCCAAGCAGCGATCCTCATCCTTCAGCATGTTGTCAAGGTGCTCGTTGCCAGCCTTCAGCTCCATTTCGAGAGGTACCGTGGTCATGGCCAAGGAGAGCTGGAGGTGATTCTGGAGGGACTCCTGGAGCGCTCCTTCCCGGTAACTCTGCAGGAACCGGCGGCAGTTCTCCTGCTTGCAGAACTTGAGCTGGACTATCAGGTGCGGGTGGCTGCAGTGCACTTTGAGCATGTCCACACCATTCACGCTGCCGGTGGAGTCTGGCAGGGAGAAGTGAGCAGAGTCACTATCCAGGCATGAGACAGACAACCCAGACCCACTCCCATCCACCACCAAGCCTGCAATGGAGTAGCTTTTGAATTCTCTTCTCTCTGTGATAAAGTCCTCGGGGATGAAAAACCTGTATGTAAAACCAAGAGGAAAGGAGTAAGTGTTTGCTGCCCTGCCACCATCAGTCCCCATCAAGTATGGTGTCCATCTGAAGCCGTATGGTGCTACAGCCCAGGTAATTATCTCAACGCTGTTTATTAGGGGAGGTTTTAAGTCTGAGGTTCTGTTTCCAGGACAGAAACGGTTATGCTAAACTGGTAGCACAGGTAAGTTTTATAGATGAAAGCTCGTAGTTCAGCCCAGTGCTCAGTCAGTCTTCAGTCCTCGTGACTGGAGTTTTACGCAGCGATGAAGGTCCTGGAAAGAGACCTAGCGTGTTCTCTCCACCCCGTGCCCAGAGGTAACTTTTGGCTGGCTCTGAGCCTTCGACACGTCTCACAAATGGTAAATGATAGATCCAGCCACAGGAATTAGGCTACTTGAGATTGGGCCTTGACTTGTTAAGCTCTTTATTGCACAGAGAATTAATTCACAGTAAAATCTAAGCAAGGAGAAGCCAGGGACGTACCCTCTAACGTTAGTGGGGGGGGGAGCACGAGCGACCTGCACAACAGAAATCGCCCAGGCTTTCATTCTTCCTTCTCCCAGCAAAATTTAATTTTGATTAGCTGTGCACATTGACCTTGTCTCCCCAGGGATTTTCTGTGCTGATGCTGACAGTTCAGAGTACGTGTTTTTCTCTTGCAGCAGAGGCCTGTGGGAAGCTGGCTGTACTGCTTCCAGACCCAAATTAACCTCCTGAACCGTCGCTGCGCAGGGCGGTACGGAGGGACCACCTCAGACTCTATAAACCACGCGTCGTGGCATTATTTAGACATGCTCGGAGGGACAATCCCAAGGCAAAGCAGACTTGTGTGCTCCACGTTAGGCAGGACGAGTGACCTGGCATTTCAAATATGTGATCTAACCGTGGCTTTACAGGGTTTACTGAGTCCTGGTTGTATCAGAAAGTCTAGTTTGGACCAGACGTATAACTGGGACGTGGGACTAGGCACCTAGCAGAGGCATTTTAATTCACTGTGGCTGACCTGAAATATCTTTTTCTCACTTCCTTCGTGCTTTTGTTTTTTCATGAGTGCTGGTTAATCACAAGCTTCCATAACAGGGTAAGAGGGCTGGGGAGGGAAAAGCTGCACAGACATGGAAACCTCGCAAATGGTGTACAAGAGAGCTGCAAAGCCACCGCAAAAGAGAGAACTTTGCGCTTATTTCTTTGTGAAACTTCAGACAGCTTCAGATTTCATGTCCTTTTTAGGTCTGAATAAGCATGGTAGGATTTAGCGGTTTTGTGGGCTTTCCTTTAAATGTGAGAGCAGATTCACATTCCACGGACACAAAGCAGCCATAAATCGAGCCTAAGTGGACAACTGTGTCGAGCTTCCCGCTGCTTCACGTCTTTGGATCGAGCTGCGTGATGAGCAGGCCTGTATTGGATCAGGCTAGTCTAGCTGACTTGGCTACTCATGATTGCCAGAAGAAATTACAGAAGTTATGCAAGCCAAATTAAACAATACAGACTCAGCTGTATGACAGGTAAAGAACACCATGAGAGTCATTCCAGGTAAGTGTGATAAACTCTTCAAATTACTATTGTTCTGCAGTCAGCTTGGTGCAAGGGTGGACAGAGAAATATAGTTTTATGGCCATTTGCATCCCAGGTCCTTTTTTGATGTAAACAGGACTGAAGCGAATGTAATTGTGCCTGCTTATATCAGATGAGAACTTATACTGGCTATCACTAATTTTAAAAAATCAGCTTCTCAAAGCAGAAATCATGTTTCTGTGGTGGTATAAAGACAGAAGTTAAATCTTGTTTCATAGCAATTGCAATCTTTTCCCCTCCTACATAAATGAGTTTAAATAAACGTTCATAAAGTAGGATAACTCATAGGACAGTTGAAGTTGGAAGGAAGCCCAGGAAGTCTCTAGCCCAACCTCCCATGCAAAGCAGGGTCTGCTCTGAGGTCAGACCGAGTTGCTCAGGGCTTTATCCAGTTCCGTTATGAAACCCCCCCCAAGGATGGAGAATACACAGTCATTCCGGGCAACTGCTTGACTGTCCATGGGGAATGTCTGTCCTTACATCTGGTGTCTACCTCTCTTGTTTCAGTGTCTGCCTGTTGCCTCTCATTCCCCAGGCACCACTGTGAAGAGCGTGGCTCCATGTCCCCCTCCCCGTAGGTGTACTGGTCCCCCAAAGCCTTCTCTTCCCCAGGCTGAACAGGTCTGGCCCCCTCAGCCTCTCCCCACAGAACAAGCGCTCCAGCCCCCAATCATCTTGGTGGACCTCTGCTGAACTTGCTCCACTTTCCTCACCCAGGAGTGTGAGATTAAAGGCAGGCGTGGCATTGCGTGAAAAGATGAGGCAGCGTGCCAGGATATCAGAGAGGATGGGTACCTGCTAATGCCAGCTTCAGCGCTTTGAACACACTAGGCTTCTTCTGGGAGCTTTCGTAGAGAGATGGCAGAACGATGGTCTTGCACGTCGACTGGAGGAAGAGATAAGCGCTGCCGATCCAAGGAGCGGAGCTGCCCGCCATCTTCAGCACCCTACAAAATCACAGAGGTGAGCTGAGACACCATAGGGAAAACGGCCTCATGCCGGGTGAGTGCTCACAGCAAACACTAAGCACAAGTGTGACGGGATTATGGGGATTTAGCCTTATTTCCTAGAGGAGGTGGTGATGTTGTTAAAGCAGGCGCAACCTCTGAAGAGTTTACTGTTATTCTGTAAAGCACAGCACAGTGGGACATGGTGTCCCAAAGACTCAGCAGCTCACAAAGCTCTGCTTTCATTTTCCACAGGAGTCCATTCATTTCACAGTCCAAAGAGACTCCAAAGCAAAGAGTTTCAGTCCTTGTGCCTCTGACTGCCCAGCCAAGCTGGCAAAGTCTAAAGACACGTAGCTGGGGCGCTCCAGCGAGCAGCCGGCAGTCCTGGCTCTGGCACGTTCCCATGGACTGAAGCCCTGTTGCAGGCAGAGGCGTTTTGCCTGAGGTCCCAGTCCCCTGTTTGTCCTCGCTAAAGCATACGTTACAGAGCCCGTGGCTCACGTAGAGACGCTCGGGGCTATCCCTCTGCTTTACATACTAGCTCGTTTATTCTTCCTCTCCCACCACTCGCCTCTTGCAGCAATGCACCCGGAAGACAGCACTTCCACCTCTCCATTCTCATCATGCCCGTTCCTCGCTGGCCAGCTAATGCAACGCTTACATCTACCGCGGCTGCACCCAACTCTGCTCCCAAGGCAAAGACGAACCAAAACACCTCCCAGGCTATGGATACTCGGAATGGAAAAGCTGTGCTAGACTGGGCAATGCCAGACTGAGGCTGTGGCAGCTGGAGAGCACCCCAGAGCCCAGGAGACAGGCACGGCCACCTCTTCTTTCTGGTGTCTACACAAACTGTCTGAAGCCCCCCAAAACTGCTCCCACAGAGAGCGGCGCTCAGAGCCAGCCCTTCCATCACATCTTAGTGACAAGTAATTTGGGGGGTTTTGGCTCAGCCCCAGTCCCCAGTCCTGCCCCCTCTCTGACTACTTGTTTGCACCTCTGTCACACCATCAGCCGCTTCTCCACCAGCATCCCTTACTTCCTGCTCAACCCCAACAGCCTTCCCTTGGCTGCCAAGCACTGGCCTGACAGTATAACTGCTGGCCACGACACTGTCCCTCTCTTCAGATGTCCTCTAGATTGTGGGTGTGAAGGTCTTTTGTCACCAGGGGCTGCCAGATCGAGAAGGATGACCTCCCATGGACAGGCTGTCCTCCAGGTGGTAGCTGGGGCTGGGAACCATTTCCATCTCTTGCAGCACGTCCGACAGGGCCCTGGAACATATGGCCCACCCTGTTTCCTTACTATACCCTTGAACTGTGCCCAGCACAGGAGCCTTTTTCTTGTTCAGAAAATACAGGGAAAAAAAAACCAGCAAATCATAAAATTCACCCTGAACTTGGAGTTCAAGGAGTCTCTGTGGGATGCAGGAGTGAGTGTTTCCAGGCCATGGGCTCCCACATCACACAGGCCTTTACCAGGTGCTTTTCTAAGAGAAAAAAGAGGGAGGATGCACTGCTGTGGCAGTCCAGGTCCGGTCTGAGCCTCTGAACACCGGGAAGTTTGGGATCTGGGCACCCACCTCCTAAGTCCCACAGAACAAGGGTAACAGAAATCTGAGTATCACCTTAAAAAAACTACAGATGTGGAATACTTAAAGATTTAACCCATGGAAAAATTTATCTTTTGCAGTGCAAATGCCCGAGAGCTCCCTACCAGCCCAGAGGCACATGAAGTACAAGGACCCTGCTCCAGGGATGGACCCTGCTGCCCCTGCACCCCTTCCCCACGCAGCCCAGGCTCTTGCTCCTCAGCAACCGCCTGGTTTGACTCAGCAATGCTGGGGAGCCTGGAAATTACCCCAGGCTTGCAAAAAACTACAGGCTTGTGCCCTCTGTAGCGTCATCCCAGCAGCGGGTGAGTTTTCCAGCCCAATGAGTGCTGCCCCATCCCGGTCCCCACTCAGCAGTGGGGACCCCACGCTGTGGCTTTGAGCAGCAGCGGTCAAACCGTTTAGAAAAAGCCGAGCCCAGGCTCTAAGGAACGTATGCGATCATCGTTATTGCCTTTTTTTTTGCTGACCTTTAGCGTCAGGCTGCTGCAGCTTAATTCCTGTAAAAGACTAACTGGGAGGGGGCTGTCTTTATTTTAAGGAAAAAGAGCTAGGGCGGCGAGGCCGGGGCAGCCGCCAGCCCGGGGCACCGCCGTGCCGTGCCGTGCCGCCCGTGCCGCCACCACGTTATCCCCGGTGCCTGGATGGCCCTACCGGGCCCAACGCCGGAGCCTGCCGCCCCGCTCCGTGAACGCCCCGGCACCGCCGTCCTGCGAGCGGAGCTGGGGCGGGGGGTTTTGGGGGGGGGAGGCGGAGAGCGCCCCGTCAGCCCGACCCTGCCCGGCCCCGGCGGGACGGCCCCCGACCGCGGCCCTGGCCCCGGCCCCGCGCCCCCGGTCACCCTCCCCGGCCGCCCGCCCGCGGCAGCCCCGGGCCCCTCCGGCGGCTCCGGGCGGCTTTACCTTGTGCCACCGCCGCCGCCCGGCCTCGGCGCCGCCACTTCCGCCTCTGGGCGGCGGCACCGCCCGCTGCTCCGCCAACACGGGCCGGGCGGGTCCCCGGGAGGGTCCCCCGGGAGGCCCCACCGGCGGCAGCTGCCCCGCTCGGGAACCGGGCTGCGTGGGGGGGGGGGGGGGGGTAACGGAAAAGCGGAAAAAAAAAAAAACCCCACCCCAACCCCCAGTGAAATGCAAGTGATATTCCACTTTTCGTGAATATCTTCCGGTTTTCTTAGACTGCCCCAAAAACCAGCCGCGAGAGCTGAAGTTCAGCCCGTGTTGCTTCCCAGGCCAGCCGAGAGGGAAGGACGCCATTTGCTGAGGAGCTCTGGATGGTTCTTGCCGTGCCTTGACGCCTCCAGGTCCCCACGCTACAATGCGGCCGGTGGCTCTGGTGGCAGCTGAATGCCCACCCGGCTTCGGTCACTTGGTCATTCATGTGGGTGAGGATGCATGAGATGGTCAGAAACTATGCTGTTCAGATGGCCCGAGAGCTGCCCACCGGCTGGGACTGGCTGCGTGCCCCTCGCCCATTAGGGATGGAGGAAAGCGGGGTTGTTTGAACCCCTGGCATAGCTTGTGGCTGACGGCACCGCACGGCTGGTGAGTCCTGGCCGGCGCTCATCAGCTTTCCCCCGTGATGCTGCTAATGAGAATGAATAGTGAAAACAAAGATAGGATGGGTTAGTAATTACTGAGCAGCAGAGAAAGTTCAGCTCTTGCACCCTCCCCTCCCTGGAGCTCACTTTGAAAAGGTGTCCTGGGATAATTTAATTGTGGACTGCAGTAACTCTGCAGCATCTGTAACAGCATCCGGGGCGTCTGTTGGCTCAGGAGGGGAGAGGGATTAATGATGTGGAGTTTCCTTCTCCAGGCAAATCCAGCACCTTGGCAGGCAGGTAGGGACACCTGGGCTGGTCCTCGTGTCCCCTGCAGGAGGGGTAGGATGCCAGTGTCACTCTAGCTGCTGAATTCTGCTGGGTGTTCTGGTTTAGTCCTTCCAGCAGCGATACCTGAATGGTCTCACACCTCTTTCTGAGCCAGGCGAGGCTGTCAACTCCGCTGGGCTCCTCGGAGGAACTGAACGCACAGGTAGAGAGTAAAGCAGCTTTTCCCGAGTCCATGAGAGGTTCCATGGCAAAGCAAAGCAAGGAGCTGGATTTGGGTCTCTCTTGCTCAACCTCAGGTAGCAGCCTCCTGCTCCGGCTGTGTTTGTCTTGCATAGGTGTCCTCCCACGAGCAGAGGGGTAACAGCAGCTCCATTGTTCATCCCCAGCTGGCGAGAACCTTGCGTGGGCCTGGGGCCAGGTTTTGTGCCCACGTGCTAGCTGCCGTCACGCTGGCTTGGCAGTCGGTCTGCGCCGGCTCTTCGGGGAACTGAACTTCAAACAAAGGTGGGAAAGCATTATAAAAGATTTGTTTATATATACATATATATCTTAAAACTACATTATATTTAATGTTATTTTACAGCAACAGTATTTTAACAATATGTCATTTGTTTGCCAAAGAGAAAACGTAACTGAAATAAATCCCTGAAGGGGTTAATCCGGGCTGGCTCTCCTGGGTGCTCTGGGTTGGGGGGGGGGGGGCAGGCAGCACCCACAGTTGCCCTCAGGGGTCAGCAGGCCTGGTGGTGGGGGTGCTCCTGGAAACCAGGCATTTACTTGCAGACAGTTTAAGAAGCAACTTGGGAGTTCGTGCATTTAAGGGTTAACGGGGTTAAATCAGCCCAGACACGCCAACTTTCCCCTACAAAAAACAAGCGTGAAGCAGCGCTGGCTCCCAGAGCCGGGTGGGAACCGCAGGGTGAGTTGCTGTGGGGACCTTCACCCACCCGTGTCCCATAAATATTTCTTCTTGAAGCTAATCTGTTCGCTGTATATTGAGGGGGTAAAAAAGGAAAGGATGGCTGAGACCTGAGTGTCTTTTCCACTACCCTTTGCTGAGTGTGTGCTCTCAGGGAGCATCCTGCGTGCTGAAATCAGTGCTCGATAGGCACTCCGAGTTTCACCCTGTTTCCCGCTTGGGAAGTAAAGATGCCAGTGAGGGGAGAGGCTGCGGCTCAGGGGGGCTCAGCCGGAATGAGATTCGGGTGTCGGGATTCAATGGCGTGCCTGCTCGGGGAACGCGCGGCTGGGGGAGGACAGGCTCCCCCCGAGCCTGGCAGCCGCCGGCCGGCCGCAGGGTGGGAAGGATCAGTGCTGGGGCCCTGCAGGGAAGCAGGGTGTTAGGTGGCTGGGGGGGGGACGGGTGCTGGAGGAGGAAGACAGGGCTAGCAAACTCTGCGTTCCCATAAAGGATAGCGCGGCATCCCGGCTCCCACCCCGCGGGCAGGGAAGGCGCTTCTCTCTGCTGTTATTTTTGGCATCTCCTCCTCCCGCTCCTCCCTTTGGGGCGCAGCCGGTGCTGGGAGCCGCAGGCGGGGAGCGCAGAGGAAGACGGGCTCTGCTCCGAGAGGTACGCTGCGCCCCTTCCCCGCCTGCCTGGCGGGGCCTGCGCGGGGCTGGAGGGGATGCCGTGACGGGGGGGGGGGGGCTTCCCCGTGCCGCTGGGCTCGTCGGGCGTCTCGCCCGAGCGCGGCACCGCCTGTTCCTGTTTGGGCTGTCGGCCGCTCGCTCCCAGCCAGCGTCTGCCTGGCTTCCTCGGGGCCTGCTGTGCTGAGAGCCGACGAAGCTCATCGCAGCAGGCGGCAGCACCCCTCCGTCATGTGGTTAACAAAGCGCGGAGATCAGCGATGGCTCACGAGAACCGCTCCGAACCCGGCTGTCCTCGCCGGGGCAGGCACCCAAGGTGGACCCAAGCCAACCCGCAGCGTTCACAGACCATGAACCGTGCTTCTCGCCGACTCAAAGCCATGCAGTTATTTAAAGCGACACTAGTATTTTGCCTTTCTGCCTGCCTTCCCGCTCTCGGGCCGTATTTTTAAGCTTTTCCAAGCAATTACCACAGCTAGAAATGCACCTTTACTTTCTAAGAGATTCAAGGTCCTTTTTACATGACTCCAAGGGCTCGGGCTTTGAGGAAAAATATCATAATAAAAACGAAAGGAGCTGAACACGTGAGGTTTCATGTAGGGCAAAGAGCAGTTTAATCTGTATTTTCACAAACATATATTAGAGATGGTATTAAAAGCAGCTAAGAGTAGAAAAATAGGGTCCGAGCTGTCAAGGTGACAAAAGATAGTGAGTTCCCAGGAAGGAAGCAGGACTGTATCACTTGGCTGTTCTAGCTTGGCGGTGGGTGGAAAGGCGATTGTCACTGATACGATGGTCGATAAGATAGTATAGCTGCTGTGCTACTGCCACCTCACACTCAAAATAATGACTCACACTTCATAGCAGCGTATTCTAGAAAAATGTGCAATTGTGTCCCTCTCTGCATCATGTTTTTTGCATCGCTACTCTGTACTTGTTTCATGTTTTTCAACTCTTTCCCTACTTTGAGGATATCTAGAAGCTCAGGTTTTCATTTAAATGAAACCTGTGATGCTGAGATGATGCTGGGACTCCAGGACCTCGGGCTTCAAAATCAAGAGGGTGTGCTATGAAATTCAGAGTGAGATTGCGAGAGTTGGCCCGTGTTCCAGTGCTAACCTAGGAAGGGGAACGTTTGCATTTAAAAAAATCCCTCGCTTGTTTATGAGAGGGTTGAAAAAAATCCGTCACGTTGGTAGTTTTATTTCTGCAGAAGTCTAGAAGATGGATAAAAGGTGTTTTGGAAGACGATGAATGAAAAAGTTAGGTAACGGTCTGACGCTGTGAACCTCAGCCTTCTTCCCAGGCGGTTGTTCTTCTGCATTATAGTTCACAGGAAAGGTTAATCAAAATAGGCTTTTCCATTTCTAAGTCAGACATGTATAAATGCTATTTCTGAGAACTGGAGTCACAGTAATAAAACATTTTTTTTCATACCATCATGTCTCATCACAGGCAAGGACCACTGTAATTAAGCTATCGGTTTCTACTATAGGCCTTCTCTTTGACTACCGGTAAAAAATGGCTACGTGGAGCTGTTTTCTGTGCAGAGCTTCTGCTTGCAAAGAGGTTCCCCCCCCCCAGTTTGAGAAATCTGTCTCGGCTTTTTGAATACCGGTGCAGCAGTACTAGAAAATTCCCTTGCATTTTTATTACTCAGAGTAGCAAAACCTCACTGCAGGAAAAAGGCGCTCCCCCCACCCCCAGCTTTGATCTGGCATCTTTAACTCCTGAAAAGTATCACCCAGCTTCTTAGGACTGGTTGATTGAAAAACAACCGTGCAAAATAATTGGCCAACAGATTGTCCTCATTTTTGTATTCAATTTAAAAATCTGGTGAAATTTCAAGTTTGAAAAAAAACTGTTGACCTCCTCTGTGATCCAGTTGCATTGGTTTGATTTGTTAAATAAATCCTAATGTGTGTGTGTCTGTTTTGTTTTGTTTGTTTTTCCAAACAGGGACTTCGAGGATTAATTGCAGTTTTGGAAGTTTTTCCCATTTTTAAACCTGACTGAATCGGTAAAATGCCTGCTCCAGTTTCAGAACTGTGGAACTACATCCCAGAAGAAATCCTCAGCCAAATTTTCTATTATCTTTCTCTTCGAGATAGATACACAGTCTTCCAGGTGTGCAGACATTGGGCTACAGCTGTTTCTTCTAGCTCCGTTTGGCATTTCACAGAGATCAGGTAAGAGGAATGGGTTTCTAATGTCCAAGCATCTTTGCGGACATAACCAGATCGTTGTTTCCAGCGCATGTCAAAGACTTACACCTCTGTGCTGTGACATTACTGACGTTAGTCGTGACTTCTGTGTGTGATGATATTATCCTGCGTGACTAGCACCTGTTTGTATAACAGAGAAAATTGTGTTATATGCTGGGGGTTTTTTCAGTTGCTGCTGCTGATTTGGGTTTTATGGGAAATATGACATTCTTAGGTACATTGTTCTAAGTTGCCATTTGAAAATGGCAAGAGGCAAAGCTACTGAATAGTTATCCTTGTCATGGCACTTACTTCTCTGACGGGTCCTTCTGGGGACTGACCTCATCTCCTTACAGTGGCTCCCTAGGCATCAAGTGAGGAGAAACGTCTGGGGAATCTGTTGATGTCTGCAGAAACACTAGTAAAGGAGCATATCTGCTCTGTGGTTGCTCAGCTCGGTGTTCACGGTGACTAAGAGTTTGTTTTACCCTTCCAGCTGTGATTCAGAGGATGAGGAAGGCATGCTGCAGAGCCTGCTCCAGTTCCTCAGCCAAATCAAACACTTGAAGATTGTGTTTGACCAGTCCAAGGAGGTCAACCGGAAGAACGTGACACGCATCTTGGATGTGTTGGCAAAACAGAACCACAAACTGCAGCAACTGTGCATTGTGTGCCATGGGGAGAACCCCTATTTCTACTCTGGCCAGGACATCCTGCAGAGCATACGGAATATATGCGACACTAGAAACCAGATAGATCTTCAGCATATTGATTTTCGAAAAATGCCCTTCACTCTGGATGATGGGCTTGTTGAACTCTTAGCTACCACCAACCCAAACTTGCACAGTTTGTTCATCAACAACTGCACCCTGGTATGCAACGTGGCACCAGACACCATTAGGAAAGTTCTCAGAGCGTGTCCCAAACTGTCAGCCTTGGGGGTTTATTATGCCAGTTTGTCTGATGGCGTATTTCAGGAACTGCTCAAGCCTGGGAGAGCAGCTTTCACCCATTTAGACATTTTCTGTGAGCGGCTGGACAAATATATACCAGTCATCTCAGAAGAGCTCTGGGCTGCCGTAAGTCAAAAGCATCCTCAACTCTGTGTAGACCTAGAGTTTGATCATACGGTCCCTGCCTGCAAAATACCACGGATCCTAAAGCTGAATATACCAGTGAGGACGCTGCAACTTAATACCTATAATTACATGGTAAATCAGATTAGATTTGTCACCCAGAGCTACAGCAGTACTTTAAAGAAGCTGACGCTGCAAACCACGTCCTCAGAGGACTTAAATTCCTCGCTAGTAGATCTGGCTAGGCAGTGCAGAAATCTATTGGAGATCCACTGCTACTGTGTGGTCAGCCAGGAGGTGGTAGAAGCGTTCCTCACGCACTGCCCCGGTCTGAAACAGTACACTCTGAAGGTCACCAAGGAACGGCACCCCTGGAAACCAGTAACGGTTCAGTGACCAGCTCCTCCTGACTTCCTGGGGAAATGGTGGGGATCCGCAAGAGGACAGGGAAAGAAGATCTAGGGCTATAAGGAAAATGCTGCAAAATGCCCTCTGCGCTCACGGAGAACATGCTGTTTCACCAGCACGGGCTGTTGCATATGATGCATACCTGTTCTGCAGACCAAGCGTTTACACTCAAATGTGATAGAGAAAGGGTTATACAGAGAAATATTTTTTTTCTCTTATGGGGGTAGGTGGGGCAGGTCTTTTTTCTTCTCTGCTTCTTTATTTAGCAGGAATGCTGAGTTTACCCTTCGTGGGTTTTAACCGAGGACCTCAGTGAAATTTAATTTTGATTTTACATTTTAAAAGGATCAGAAAGTCAAGCATGTTGTGTCAGGCGCCCAGCAATTACTTAAATAGGCAGTTAAGGAAGTGGCAGCTTCGGTGCAGCTGTTTGCTGCCCTGGGGGTACTTGGCCATGCAGATCCAGTGAGCTATAGCAACGAACTGTGGTCATCTGATGGAAAACCCACTCTGACCTTGGTAATTCCTCTTTTGGCATTTCAGTGATGGCGAGCTCACCCGTTATCCAGTCGTCAGGTAACTTCCAGCTTGCAGGGGTGTAACGGGAGCTGAATAATGCTAGAGAATAGAAGCAGGAGAAAAAGCACTTAAGAAAAACGTTCACAAAGTAGTAATAAAAGGCACGTGGCCTGCAAATTCCTGTGTCCATCTTGTCTTTCTTTTGCTCAGAAATGCAGATTTCCAGGTTATAACTTGAATGCCTTTTGCAAAGACCTTTGCTTTTATTACGTTGTTAGTGTTTCTTAGGAGAATCAAGAGCGTTGAGAGTTTTTGCATCTGATATCTGCATTCACATGCAAGTTATCTTGCATCTGCATTAGAATATGTGTGTGCTGGTCTGTTGCAGCAAAGCTTTTGGTGAATGTTATTTGAAGAGCAGTTTCTGAGTTGAAATGATCCTGACATAAAGCTACGCTGCGAGCACTTATTTAGAGCTATCTAAAGCATTTATAACAATAATAATAATAATAAAAGCATATTGTCATCTAGATTCTATGTGTAGCTGTTTTTATCGCCCTCTCTTCTAATTCAGAGCCAAATCATTTCTCTTGAGGAATAACATAGGGTCCGTAGCCAAACCAGCTTACAATTTTGACTTTTCAAAACCTTGCCAAAGATTGCAGCCCTGAGGTCTGGCCAGCCCTTGTTCATCTGTGCCGGCCAACGTTTAGGACAAGAAAATTCCAACATAACAATTCAGGTGCCTTCACCAACCTGGCATCGCTGTGCCTGGGCATCCCGCAGCCTCTCGGCAGGTGGGTTCACTCCGGTGACTTGCTAACCTCCCAGCATAAGGTGCGCAGCACGTGTTCCCTTTGCATGACGCTGCGTATTTATTCACAGCTCTGCGAGATCGGCTGCAGTGCATTTTCATTCTGTGTATTGTTCTCTGGGGCTGGTGATGCCATCGCATTGTGCTGAGTTTTTAAGAGTGCAAGCAGCGCTGCTGATGTGACTCCCTGGGAGCCTACTTTGCACTGGCCCGGGATAAAATTCAGTAGTTCGTTCTCTGTCGGACACACGCGCGTGCAGGGAGGCAGGCACGCCGAGAGCGATGGGGTTAGCGTAGCTGGGACACTGAAAAACTATGCAGGATTCACCCAGCTCTCTGGTGATGGATGGATACTCCAGCAACGTGCCAGCCTTCCTAACCAAACTCTGGACGCTGGTGGAAGATCCTGAAACGAACCATCTCATCTGCTGGAGTAGCGTAAGTACAGCGAATATCGGGTGTCGCTGAGTGCCTGCAACACCGGGAGAACCCGAGGTGGGAGGCACGAATGATATCACAGCAACTTCCCTTTGCTTTACGAGTGCTGGCCAGCTAACCGGGAGAGTGAAAGGACCGAGAGTTCGTTAGGGGACCTTTTGGATATACTCAATATTATTTATTTGCAATATTGTGGCTTTTCTGTTTCAAAGGGACAACTGGTTTCAGAGTGTTTTAATAAGAGTATCTCCACATTTCGCTTAAGCATCTTAAAAGGTATCTAATACGGAATCTTCTAAAAATCCAGACTCTTTAAGGGAGAGGTTTTTCACCTTTGCTAAAATTTTCTAGAAAAGGTGCAAAGCCCTTAAATAATTCCACTGCTCTTTATGTTATTTCACATGTATTCTGCGAATGCCTTGGGAGAAGGCAGCAGATAAACAGCATTCAGACCTGCGGCCGAAACCTGTGGTTTAAACAGATCTCAGACTGGCACCCTAAATCGCTCGCTGTTTTGGAAGAGCTGTAATTAATGTTTCAAGTAGTCTGTGAGATGATCGTGGTGATGTGTGTGCGTATCGTCTGTACAGCTTCATAGGGATGGATGGCTTTGCTTTGGCTCCTTATTTGTCACTGAGGCGTTAATATGCTAAGTGCAATCAGAGAATTAAAATGATTTATTTGTCTCCCTAGTACAGTATTTTGATACCACGCTGTGCTTTTGACCCGACTGAGACTTCCTGCAAATGATGTTGTGATTTGTCTGCAGCAGGGAGTTATCGGATAAGTTGTGTACATACACTTGTTCTCCGATATCGAGAATCCTTAACAAAAGCAGATTTTAAGGGGGGGGGGGGAAATCTAAAGCAGCCTTTCTGTTATGTGTTCGTGTCCAGTAGAGTTTTCATTCAAAACTCGTGATGGGGTTTGAGCTGGATTGCTGTCCAAGGCAACGGCTGCTTTCTGATGTACGTGTTACGTGGCCATACCTCTCCCAACCACTGAGGTTTGGTATCCTGTGTTTTAAACAAGGACTTTGAAACTAAGAAGGATTTTCTCACAGTTTATAAATAGTCCCATCTCTGTTACGCTTGTAACACTGTTATTTTTGACTGACTGCCACCACGCTTTGCTTGCCTGCAACCTAACATAGGCTATAGCTACGTTCTTGCGAGGTTTGGTAAAGCTTTTAGATGTCTACATTGCCCATGTTGCGTCCCCCTCTTCTATCCATCAGCGTTGTTGGAGCTGAGAAATTGTGTGCATGCCTAAGATTTCTGGATGTAATCAGAACTCTTAGAAAATAGGACCTATGAACTGTTTCTTAGGAGAAGAGATGGGGAGGAAACGTGGTAATGGTTTATATATACGCTAAAGGCTGTTGTAAGGTGGAAAGGAAAAGTCTGCCGTGTCCATGGTAGATTGGACAGGAATAATTAAATGAATTTTTAAAATGGAAGATGTAGTCAGGAAGAACTCCTAGCAAATTCCTGGAGTAGCTTGCCTGGGCAGGGCACGGGGTGTCTGTCAAAAGCAGTGAAGATAAGCATCTGCCAAGACTGACACCTGTAGAATCAATTTTGCCTTGGGCAGAGAAGACTTTCAAAGTTTCTCCCAGCTTGTGCTCCCATGATGTAAGACAAGCAAGGCACAGCTGCTGTGTGGGAACAAGCTGGCACATGCCCGATTGGTTGGTGAACGCACAGGAACTCCAAAGTCTCTTGTGTCTGTAGGAACCCTTTTGGGTGCACCAGCTTCTGAGAACATTACAGCCCTGAATTCAAAGGAATGACCTCCTAAGGGAGGCTATAAGGAGATGTTCAGGGACGCAAAACCCTTGTGTTTCTCATTTTACATCAGCCTGCCCAGCCCTGGGACACACAGCTGTATCCCAGAGGGAATGAGTTGGCAGAAGCACAAGAGAAGCAGGATAAACCAGCTCTGTCCCCAGAGCAGCCTTTGCAGTGTTGGGAAACCCTGGTCCCTGCTGTCATGTCTGCAAGCTCCGACTGCGAGGATAATTTCAGCGTACAATTTATTAGTGAATCTCTTAATCACCTGACCAGTCTTTGCTTCTGCTGCGTGGGTAAAGAATGACGGCAAGGACCCTGGTGATGGTCAAAGGGCACCGTCAAGGCAGTCGCCATCAGTGTTTGCAGCAGTGAACAAGGAGCAAGAAGTATAGCTGACCCAGAGTCCTACATTTGTAGGCGTGCAGGGTTAATTGTTAGAGCTGACAAGCCAGAGCACGGAGGGAATTGGTACCCTTTGGTGATGGAAGTGTAGTGGCAAGGAGTAGGGCAGCCACTGGCTGTTTTCTGGTGGCCGTGGGCAGGCTACAGGCACACACCTGGCCCCTCGTTAGTCACTGAGCTTTCTCCTGATTACACTCCCTGGTTTAGAAACTTCCAGGCAGCCCTGAGTGCACCCATGCAGCTGCAGACCCTGTGATGGGTGCGTGGTGGGACCCACACATCTGGTACGCTCTTACTGCAGGCAGAGCCTGAGTGCTCACTCTTACGAAACACTGTCCTCCTCTGTCAAAAACCAGTCCGCTGTGAAATAACCCCCCCAAAGCTGACACACCGTTTGACTGCCGGTAATAACGCTGAACGCAGCAGGAGGATGATTGTGGCTGTGCTGATCTCAGACCCCTTCCTGCCTACATCATGCAGACCCGGTGTCTTTAGCTGGCTGTCCCTTGAAACTCAGCTGCAGCTGAGTTGGTAAGTCCCTAATATCTGCTGATGTCTTTGCATTGGCATAGGTCTCTGCATCTTGCCTGTCCCTCTGTAAAGCTGTGGTGAGCTTGGGCTGCACAGTTGGGTGTTTCCCCAGGTAGCTCTTTGCAGCTCTTTCTTTCCCCACAAGCAAAGCCAGTGTGAGCCCCTATACCGTTCTCTGCAAGGTTACAGAAATGCCATATGTGCCTCAAACTCCAGTCTGAAATCACGATTCTTCATTCTTCCAAAACCCCTGTGCTGCCTGCCCACCCGGAGCAGAGAGAGGCTTTAAGGTGGTCCCCCTGCCCCCATATCCTGGAGACACTGAGGCTGTTGAGGTTGGGGATTTAGAAAACATCATTGTTCCTAAGTGTTGGCTACAGATGAACATGAATCGCCAATTCTTCTGTCCCTTAAAAAGGTTGCATGGATTGCTGTTTGCAAAACGTTTCAAGACTGCTTCAGTGCGTTGTGTCTCACAGGCCCTCTCTGTACCAGCTTAAAGTGTCAGCAGGTAGAAGGCCAGGCAGGGAAAGCACATGGCCTGCAGCCTGCCTGTCTCTGCCAGCGATCCCAGGCGGTTTGCATTGTTTTGCAATCACAGATCCTGGCAATGCAACCCCAGAAACTGATATTTTATCTGGTTAACACGCATGTTGCTAGCTTGGACTGTAAAGCATGACTCCTAACGTTTTGTGGGTTGCCTTTGTGGCTGTGTACTTTCAAAACTAATCAAGAGAAGGCTCGTAGAGCTTCTTGATCAGCACAGTGTCTCCAGAGATGACTTGCTTTCTTGCTGTGCTGTGTTTCCTGTGCCATGTCTCCAGGCAGCACTCCCTCTGGGACTGCTGTGCTCTGGAGCAGATGGGTTGGAGTTAGACCTATACAAGCAGATTGAGGGGTTATAATGGCAATTCCCACTTTCCAGGACCACCTTCAGGCACCAGAGTCTTTCTGTGAGGTCCGCGCAAGGGGGGGACGGTCACAGTCTACCAGCTATTTGGATGCAAAAGTCTGCAGTTTCTTTCTCACATCTAAGGCTCTCAACTAAGCAGTGGCAAAGCTTAGTAGGAAAAAGATCAAAACTGCAGTCGTAGAGGACTGACAGTACTAGAACTGAAGGGAGCACATCCGTCACTGAAGGCTGCTGTTGCTCTTTTCAGCTTCAAGGTGACAATTCCAAGAGCACGACTTCCCCCGCTGTAGGACTCCAGGGGATCACCTCCTCCTGGGCACCTCTCATGGTCAGGGATGCTCCCATGACTTCACCTTTCTCCTTGTCTCCTTTGCAGAATGGCACCAGCTTCCACGTGTTCGATCAAGGACGCTTTGCCAAAGAGGTGCTCCCCAAGTATTTCAAACACAACAACATGGCCAGTTTCGTCCGGCAGCTGAACATGTGTAAGTTCAACCTCCAGAGCCTGGGCCGTGTGGGTCCCACAGACACGGGGGGAGTGACAGAAAGGGCAGGAGGGACAGGGGGCGTGACAGAGAACTCTGGATAGAAAAGTTGAGATCTCACATACATGCACTATTCTGGCATTATTGATTTTGCCAAAGGGGACTTGGCCTCTGAGATCCCAGGGGAGTGATTTCCTTGCATTGACCTTAGATTCCAGCATGAAATTTCTCTTAGATTACATTGGAAGAGGTGAGCTAAGAAATTTCAGTTACCAGGTTTTCTGCTTCTCTTGCATCAGTTTGATGACTTATCGTTTCTTTTCCGTTTTATTCTATATGGGGCTTTTTTCAGCAGCCTGATACTGTGACACCTCCCTCAGAAACTGCTGCTTTTGAGGGTGGCCTGCCCAGAGCTTTTCCATTTCACCGGCCGAGTTAACAACGGACAGTACTTCTCCCCAAAAACCTTGCCTTGCTGATTGGACATTGTCACCCCTTAAATGAGGTTTAGGTGTAGTTTTCAGCCATATCTAGACCATGACTGTATTAAATATGGCTCTTTTCTGGCAGTTTTTGGGAGTTTTTCAATGCATAATTCACAAAGTTCCTCAGTAAAGTTTTAACTTTGCTATTTATCTATACAATAGCACCATTGCAAATTTTAGGCCCGTCTTTAGATATGGTTTAGAAACCTTTCTAGGACTTCAGAGAAGTACTCAAAGTAGATTTCCAAATGTGCGTGTGACCCTTTTTTTCCAAGAGTGGCACCTGATGCTGGTCTGTGCCTTTGAAAAACCTTCCCCTGAACCCCTTTGGCTTGCAAATCAAAACAGATTTCCTAAGAGCAGGCATTTCAGCTCCTGGCAGACCAAGGGTTTGTCAGCGAGGCTTTCATGGTGTGGGGGCAGTGGCAGGGGTGGCCAGTGGGATGCACAGGGCTCTCCTTCATGCCGGATTGCTTGTAGATATGGCCCATAAACATGCCCGGCCGCAGGGAGGGGGTACAGCTGTGCCTTGAGCACCAGAGCAGCTCAAAAAGTGTGGGGAGCGAACAGAAATATCCTCAAAAGCGATGGGGGTGGGAGGTGAGGAGGAAGGCTTGGGTCTTCACCTGCACCCTCTCCATGCAGATGGCTTCAGGAAGGTGGTGAACATCGAGCAGGGGGGTCTTGTCAAGCCTGAGCGAGATGACACCGAGTTCCAGCACCTCTGCTTCCTGCAGGGCCATGAGCACCTCCTGGAGCACATCAAGAGGAAGGTGAGGGGGCAGCGGGTGGGGGGGCACACGCCAGCCATGCCTTGGCAGATCCCCCAGGGAGCCGCTGGGGCGGGAGGGCTGAGGCTGGGGCGGGAAGGCAGAGGCTGGGGCGGGAAGGCAGAGGCTGAGGCGGGAGGGCTGAGGCTGGGGCGGGAAGGCAGAGGCTGAGGCGGGAAGGCTGAGGCGGGAAGGCAGGATGAGGTGGGAAGGCAGGCTGAGGTGGGAAGGCCGAGGCGGGAAGGCCGGCTGAGGCAAGGTGGGGAGGCCGAGGCGGGAAGGCCAGCTGAGGCAAGGCGGGGAGGCTGAGGCAAGGTGGGAAGGCTGAGGTGGGAAGGCAGGCTGAGGCAAGGCGGGAAGGCTGAGGTGCAGCAGACCCCTGTTCCAGAAGGTTCCACACCACTGGTATGGAGAAGCTGTGTGGTGCTTTTCCAAAACATCCCTCAACAATACATCCCAAAACTTGACTAATGGTCTGTGTGGAGATATAGCTGCCTTGGTTTGCTTTAAGCCTGCTGTCTCTTTATTTAATTTGTTTTCCCCTGGGCCTTCTGCTAGGAGAGAAGTAATGAATACTTGTTTCCTGTCCCTTGGGCGTCTCAAGCAGGAAATGCCTTGTTTCTCCCCAAACAGGAGCCCTTCTGTGCCTGCCACCATGGCTGCCTGCCCTGTCCCTTTCTAACCCTCCTGTGTCTCTTTTTTGGGGGTGGATTGACCAGAATAGCACTCCATGATCATTGCGAGGGTCTCTTGATAAGTCCCAAAATGCTTGTTTGCCTTCAGACCACAGGCCACCATGCTATAGACCGCTCAGCATAACTCCAAGATCACCCTGTGGTCTGGTTTCTGTCCTCCCCATATATGTGGACGGTTGGAGCAGGGGTCCTCGGTGTGCAGGGACTGGCTTTCATCAGAATTTGGACTCTTTTTTGCTCTGTCGCTCAATATCATGAGACCTTCATGTAGTGCTGCATGCCCAGGCTTGCTTCCCACCGCTCTGCTTTTGAATCGTTACCCGCTTTTCTAGAAAAGTATGGCATAACTCCCACTGGGTCTCCCAACAGTCGACAGAAGAGAGAACCTATTCCCGCCCTCTCTCTGGTGTCTTTTAACCTATCATTGATGCCCAAAAAGGGCTGTTCTCTTACCGAATTAGCATAGCGACTTCAGAAAAGGGACTTCAGCAAAAGCCTTCTGGAAATCCAGGTGTAATATGTCAATTAGAAGCATTACCTCAGGTTCATCCCTGTAAAACACAAGGCTGGACTGGGTCTCTCTGTAGTTAAAGTAGAAAGATTTAATCAAACAACTTAGTTCAATTCCTCCCTGGTCCTCAAAATACTTTTTTTTTTTCTTTCCTAAGCTGATTTGGAATAAGTCCCCATTCTGCTGCCAACAGATCCTGAAAGGATTTGTCCTGCTCTTCACTCTGTTTTACCCTTTTGGCCCTTGCAATAATACCCTAAGGATAGTTCAGACTGTTGTGCACATCACCTGTCCTAGTATTTCTGCATGTCAGAGCCCGGCTGGTGGAAGTCCTGCACCAGAGCCGTGGCAATGACACTGTCCATGGCCCTTCTTGCGTTGGTAAAATTCATCTTTGATTTTTCCTCCTCAGGTGTCGGTAGTGAAAAGTGAGGAGACCAAGATGCGCCAGGAGGACCTCAGCAGATTGCTATACGAGGTACAGATACTGAGAAGTCAGCAGGAGAACATGGAGTGTCAAGTGCAGGACATGAAGCAGTGAGTTGGATCCTACTCGGGCTGCTTCTTACGGGCATTTGCTTCTCTAGAGTTGTAGATCTTGGGGAATATTTGGAAGGAGGAGCCTTACACACCTCCCTCCCCAGGGAGCACATGCTGAGCCAGGGGCTAAGCACAGGGACTAACTAGATCTGTTGAGACAATAACATCTAGGATTTCTATGCAGACCCGATCATCTATAAAATATGAATTAATGCTCAGCTTCTCTGTCTTCAGTGAAAGGTAGACATCTTCTCTTAATTTATGATTTCCCTTTACAGATGAGGAAAGCACAGAGGAGGCCGTGTAGGAAATATGTGTATAACCTGAGGATTTAACTCGGATAACTGTGTTTCCTCCAGATAGAAATGGTGGTAAAGATGTAAATCTTTCTCACACATGGAAAAGTCCTTGGCAGAAATGTGGTGGTGTCCACTCCAGCTATTAAAAAAAATATAAAAAATATATCTGTCATCCTCCACCTCCAAAATATATGACTGGCCTAAAATATTTAAGACAGAACTGCTCTAGTGTTTAGCCCATGGACCCATCTCTCTGAAGAGTGTGTCTTCTGATGTGGCCAAAATTGTTGTATAAGAGCCAAACAAGCAAATGCAATGTTTCTTGCATGTGCCTGCCTGACCTCCAGCTGTCTGAGACTCTGGGATTTTCTGAGTCAGACGTGGTCACTAGGAATTTAGTAAATGGATACGGTTTTATAAATCATGTACTTGGAGAGGGTTTTATTTGCTTCCAGAATTTTAATCCTTGCAGAGAACTTTGTTTTAAAAGCACTTGAATAATCAAAAAGACCCCAAAACCTTCTTTTATAATGAAAGCTGATACTCATACATCACCAGATGATGCTGGCATCCTGGGCCTTGAGAGAACATCATATACTGTGCAACTTCATTCCAGCCCAGCACCTTACATGCAACAGATAAATATTTTTATCCTACCTCAATTTTTAATGACTCCCACACTTAGCACATGTATGAAATCACGCCATGAAATCCAGGTACAGTGGCAATGAAAGAGTTTCTAGGCTTGTATCTTATTTAAGTTATAAAGAATTCCACTATCAATGCTTTGTCCTTGCTTCTAGTTTATTCTCCCTTTTGATATGCTGGCTCCTTTCCTCCAGCTGGCAAAAGGCAAAATTGCATTCAACTGATGAAAAGAATACAACTTTTTATAAACTAAGACCAGAAATCGCAGGTTGAAACTATGTTAAGAAATTTACTCTGGTGAAGAACCGTGAGGACATAACTCCAGTGCCAACTGTCAGACGAAGGAGAAAGCTGCTTTGCTGAAAGTCCTGTCAGTACCAGAGCAGAAAGTTCACCGCAGAGATTCTTGCTGAAGCAAGACCTACCATGCTCTTTCAAGCCCTGGACCTTATCTTCCCAGTTCTGTCATCAATTCCACACCAGACAGGACTAAAACCACCTAAGGGATATGTAGCAAAAGGATTTATAAATTTCACCTGTATGATTGGTTTTGCTGGCTTGTTGGTTTTGGTGCATCCGTATATACTCTTGAGATAAATTCACTGGCAAAACCTTTTTCAGCATGGACTTGGCTGGCATCCAGGCTTGGAGGCAGTGCAGCAAATAAACTGTGCGTCTCCCCATCCTGTTTTCTGGGGCTGACTGTCCAAGGAAGCCTGTAACTCCCCTGTGTGCTGCGTTTGCAGACAGAAAACAAATATGCTCTATGCAATTGCAAGCTGGACACAGGTCTGCGCTGGATGAAATCAGTGACTCCCATTAATGAGATCATCACAGTCCTCCTAGTTCGAGGCTCTCGGATGCAGAAGCATCCCTTTAGCTGCTCCAGTCACTCCCAAACATGCCTTTGTACCATCACATGTATGAGGTTTCAGCAGGCAGAGTACATAGGATCTCTGTCCATAAGATCTCTCTTGGTCTTTGGGGACAGTTGTGGAGAGGTTGGGCTTTCTTGTCTCTGCAGAAAGAACAGTCTTGGTGATTCAATTCATTCAAAGTCACAAATCAGGCCTTGCTCAAATTCTGAGTTGGCCCAAATGTTCTACAAAAACTAAACACACATGTCTTCTTGTTACCTTCCCCTATAAATGGTTTCTCTTTATTTGTTTCTCCTCCAAGCTTTGGTCTGTAGTTATTCTGATGTTGATGAAAAACAAGGAAAGGAAGTGTGTGACCCCGTTTGGGACACCTGAAAAGAGCCAAGCACTGCAAGAGCCCCAAAGTGAGACAGACTTGCACAGTTGGGTCTACCTGCTCTAGGCGAACCTGATCTAGCAGGGGGATTGGACTAGATGATCTCCAGAAGTCCCTTCCAACCCCTACCATTCTGTGATT
This sequence comes from Grus americana, assembly GCF_028858705.1. Taxonomy (NCBI): domain Eukaryota; kingdom Metazoa; phylum Chordata; class Aves; order Gruiformes; family Gruidae; genus Grus; species Grus americana. The sequence goes on along the minus strand of NC_072864.1, from coordinate 20,391,985 downwards.
CTGTGCCTCACGGCAGCACCATGGGCTGTTGGGATGTTTCTGTGCTCACAGAAAGTTTCTGTTTCACTTTCAGGCAAAATGAAGTTCTTTGGCGGGAAGTTGTTTCTCTCCGGCAGAACCACTCGCAGCAACAGAAAGTGATCAACAAGGTAGTAACTCACTTGTACTGCATGGTGTATGTCCTCCTCTGATTTTTTTTTTTTTCTTGTCACATAATTTTCTCCACTCTGATATTGCAGTGTATTTATTTTTCTTCTCTTTCAAATTGTGTTACGTTCCTCTGTGTCCTATGGAAAGTGGTCATTAACACAGCATAGATTATGCCCTTGAGCAAAAGATTTTAAATTCCCTGTCAGTCCTTGCTGTGATGTTAGAAACCACTTTTCTGTCAAAGTCCTGAGCAAGAGAGCACAACTTCCAGTAATTGCCCTGTATTGGCTGTGTTCTGGTTGTACCGATGCCCTTGGGCTCCCCAAATCTTTCCTCTTTCCTTTGTACAAGGGAGGAGCCTCCCCCTCCTGCCACCACTGAAGCTGCAGGCAGCAGAATTGGCCAGCCATTCCCCCAGAGGGGACCTCCAGCAACTGTTGGGTTTTCTGGTGTTACTGGTATAGTCGAGGAATTACTGTACAACCTTTTAGACTGAAAGAGCACTGCGGAGCCATCTCCCTTAAAATCTAGCATGACCTGTACTAGAAAAGGCCTCTGCAGTGATTCCCGGATGGTGCTGACGTGACTGAGCATGTCACATTTCCCAGTCCCCCTGCGAGCCACGTTCTGACCCTCACGTGGCATCACAGAGTCATAGGACTGGATAGAAATGCACGAGGCTATCAAACCTTCCTCCAGCTCGGAGGCTGGACCAGCCACACCACTCATTGTAGAGGCATTTATGCAACTCTACTTTGTTATATTGAGCAATGAGTAAGAGACAGCTGTGGTATATAATAATAACACTCTCTTTGTTTGGAGGTCAAAGCAGAGCATTAGGCTCAAGCTGACCTGGGAATATGTTGCTAAGTGATTCCTCTCCAAAGCCATTCTGCTTCCTTTTTAGTGTCCTGTTATATCAACACTGAGTACCACGGGGCTGAAAAACTCAATTTGAAAGAGCTGAGACCTCCATCCAGGGTCTCCCCTAGGGGGTTGCCTCTTTCACTTGCAAAGTCTTTGTCAGACTTTATAGAGCCTTTTACAAAGGTCTCTAAAGACTTTTACGGAGGCCAAGTCTAACTCCAGGCCTAGGAATGTTCGCATGTGTACTTCACAGGCAGATTTCCAAGTCTAACAGGGCTAGCTGGAGTTCTGCATGCACAGAAGTGGAGAAAGAAAACGCTGAGCACGTGCATCTAGCAGCCTTCGCACAAAGCAGGCACCTGGCTGGGCTTCTTGGAAAGCCAGGCAGGTCCTCTGAGTTCTTGGAAAGCTTAGTGCGGTTTCAGGCTCCGATGGCTCATGCAATTTGGCTCCCATATTTCATGGCTGCTCCCAGCTTTGGGGTGGTGGTGTGAGGGAGGAATGTGTGAGATAAGAATGGCTGCGAGAGCAGGGAGTGCTGAATCACTCTGCTGATTAACACCGGATTTTGATCTCTCCTGACAGCTGATTCAGTTTCTGTTTGGCCAGCTCCAATCAAGCCCTAGCAGCACTGGGATAAAGAGGAAGCTGTAAGTACCCTTGTGTGGTGCGCACACGCTCACGGGTGCATAATGCTGCCCCCTCACTAAAAGCACAAGCTCAGCTTGCCCAGGCAGGCGGTCACCGGACCAGGGCACCATGGTGATGGGAAATGAATGGGCTGAACTGCCGAGTCAGACCTGCTGACATGCCCCATTCAGTGGTCTTTAGAGAAGCACCGTGTCAGCTCGTGACCTTTATTTGGGGAATACAGAGTGAGATGGGAGATGGGAACACTAACTAGTGGGAGAGTAAATGGCAGGACCCCACTGCTGGTCCTACAGGTGCCAGTTTTGCCACTTGTCATCACTGGGAGCCCATGGACACCTTTAGTTTAGCCCATGGTCACTGAACGGGGTGTGTATCCAGCGCAGGTTTGGTGGCATGTAACATGCAGGCTTTACAGAGGGGAAGGTGGAGGAAGATTTTAGCCAAGAGGTATCTTTAGAGTCATAAATAAGCTCCTCAAGGCAAGTGAATAGAGGAGCTTGAATTAGGAAGCTTAGTGCCTTCCAGGAGAGCAGCCATGCGTTTCTTGCTCTGTGGTGCTTGTGATCTAAAGAAGGGAGAGGGGCTCCTAAGACGAATTTGCCTTTGTGGCTCAGGCTGAGGGCAGAGACCTGCCACCAGTTCCCACCGTTATTGCCTTGTGGCCTTTGGCAACTCAGAAACTTCTCCGCGCCTCAGAGAAAGGAGCCAGACTGCCCAAGAATGGCTGCTCAGGGCGGGTTGATTTTCTTTAAGTCGGTGTCCTTGTTCTTGACTGGCTCTTCTTGTGAGGATTGTAAAGGAAACACAGGACTGAATGAAAGAGCCCATAACCTGTACAAGCAAGCTGGGTACTCTTACCTCTGCCTACCCTCTCTGCTGAGTCTCTTGGAAGGGATAAACACTGCACGGAGAGTGGTAGCAAAGAGGAGGGCTCAAGGGGAGGGTATCAGCTGCTTTGAGTCGCTGAGGTTCATGAGTGGGGAAATTTTCCTCCAGTGGAGTGGGGAAGCAGAGAAACGAGATGCCAGATCTGATCTCTAATTTCCACAGTCAGGGCCATGCCCTCCCTGTAAAAGCTTTGCAGCCCAAGAAATGTTGTCATGGACCACTGCTTTTTGAAAAAAGCAAATCATTAGTGAGAAACTGTGCTGCAAGGGGCAGAAGAGCACAAAGCTGTCTGCACAGCAACTGTGGTGGCCTCCTTAAGAAGAGGGATCACACTGATAAAACTCAGCTGCAGTTTGCATGGTATTGTGCATGTTAATTTGAGTTTCTGCTTCCTTGGAAACACAAAAATCTGTGTTCAAGGAACCTCAAGAGCCTTGTGTCCATAGCTGTCCTTCTATCTTTCACAGTTTTGTTTTCCTGCCTCTCTTTTAAATGACTGCAGGAACGCATAGTGTACAGCCTGGAGCAACTGGGGGCTCTGGGTAGGTTTGGACAGGATGGGCACGTCTGTAGGTCCCACGGGCACGGCTGACCTGGGAGGCTGTTAGATGGGTTAGGTGCCAAAGTTACTGTGATAAGAAATGTTGGATGGGGAGGTTCATTTGTGGCTCCTGGAGCAGAGAGCTGGACACTTACAAATTCAAAATTGTCGCAGGGATAGCTAGGATATCTCGGTGTGTACTGAAGGGTAGCTTATGCCATAACAAGGTCCATGTCAGGGTGATTCAAATGTTCTTTTTTATTCTGTGTCTTTAATTAATGTCATAGAATAGAAAAAGGCTGTTAAACGAGCTGTTAGACAGCACCGAGATCTCAAGCACTGTGGCCACTGTGTCCTGCTGTATCATGCCCTTCACTGTGGGATCTAATTGAGGTTGGAGCAAACCCATAATTTCTCCCAACGTATCCACCTCCAGTGTCTGTAGGATGAAGGGAGCTAGAAATTATCTTCTGTCAAGCCTGTTAGATACTACTGTGGAAAAAAACTGTTGGCTTTCCCTGGTTCCCTCAGCCAAATCACTGTCTTCTAAATGAACACTGGAGATGCTTTTCCTGACTGCGGGGCAGTGGGAGGAGAAAAGGGATTTGCTAGGCAGTTTTATAGGATCATCACAGCATTAACAATAGTGGGTGTGTAGCAAAATATAGCAGTTCCCAGCTTCTCTGGGACCATATCACAAAACCAAGGGCTGCCACCCAGGAAGTTTCATGGTGGTGCTGTTTTGAGGCTCCTTCCCATTTCTGCTTGATTTCAATCATTTCCTGAGCATAAAGCACTCCTGCTACAGGACCCAGCATGCAGACCCACTCCTTGTTGTCAGTCGCCATCTGTAAAAGCCTGTCGGTCATTTTTTCAAAGGTTTGTATGCAATGAGTATAGGCTCTGCTCTGCTTTGTGTCTCCACCCGTTTTATTACTTAGCAAATGGCACAGGTTCCTTTTATGCAGTGCTACGCTGAGATGTAGCTTTGCCAAAGAGGCCCTGAGTGCGAGGGAGCTGGTAATGATGGCACATTCCAGTATTGCACTAATAATTTCAGCGTGGCTGCCTCCAGTTAAACAAGCTGAGGATCTAGCCCAGAGCTTGAAACCACTAGCAATTAGAAGAAAATATGAATTGAATTTGTTCAATTCACAATATAAATTGAATTTGTTATTTTACTTGCATCTTTCAAATAAAATCTAGAAAACTGAGATCATCTGTACAGCTAATGCCCTTTTTTAATGGTGACCTCCTTTAAAACTGTTGTTTCCCTTCCTTGTCCATACCACTGGACAAGACAGTAGCTTACAGCTGAGGAAAAACAGAGTACCCAGGGGAAAACAACCCTTGGCCGAGAGACATCTCGTGTATGAGCAACCAGAACCAGTCAGTACATGCTGGGAAAACAAACCAGTTTCTCTTCACAGACCTCTGATGCTTGACAACGGGATCTCAGCACCGCCGGTGTCCAAGTTCAGCCGGCATTTGTCTACGGACCCCCTCCATGACCCCTATTTCATACAGTCGGTAGGTTTACGCCAACCTCTGAGCTTTGTGGGATTTCTTTAGCCAGCGTGGAAAAATGTTTGAAGCAATAGTACAGATTACAGAGTAAGTAGTTTGGCAAGAGTTTGGCAGTGGAGAAGAGGTTTGCAAAGCTGAGTGATGATTTCTTCAGCTCCCCTGTTTCAGGGAGAGGTGCATGTGGGAGGCCATGGGTCGTGGGAGGGAAAGGCAGACCCCATTGCATAGCAGGTAAAAACTTCCTTGGTTTCCATGCAAGGAGGACTCAAGGGCACAGTGAGTAAACTGTATGTCAGATAGGACCTTGGACTTGTTCTGGTCCTCAGAAGGATAAATCTTTATGATTTTTTGCTTTCCTCTTAGCCATCGACAGAACCCGCCTCTTGCTTAAACAGCCCTGCAATTGCGGGAGGACCCATCATATCTGATGTTACTGAAGCATCACCATCCAACGTAATAAATATGCAATCACCTCCTGACAATGACAGGTAAACATATTTGGGATTAAAACCAGGGAGAGTTGGGTATGGACATGCGTAACTTCAAAAGAGTTTTTCCTGGCTGTAATTCTACCAAAGTTTCTGTCTGATTCGCAAATCTCTATAGAGATGGTGGGCTGGAATATTTCTTTCCAGATTGCAATGTGGGTCAGATTTTCAGAATTAGGGAGGGATAATAACAGCATAGCTTTCAAAACAAAGTCATGAGTTTCATGCTGAGGACTTCCACTCACCTCTTTGAGGAGTATTCCATGTTTCTTTATGTTTTGTTCTCAAGACAGGGGCTGTCTCAGACTTTATCAAATAATAAGATACTAACACTTGTTGTGTTTCTTGAGAGAAAGGAAGTTTCCTTTTGGCTTTGACAAAGAAGAAATAGAATCAAACCATACATCTTTCCGCTAATTAGAACAGAAAGGTTGCATCACAACAACTTCCGATGTTTGACAACTTTTCTGTGAAAAGGTCCCAGTAACTTAAGAACGGAATGCAGAGATATTTTAATGCTTATCTCTTCCTGCCACAGACATGCAGTGTATTTAGGGCTCGTAGCAGAATAGCTACAACTATGTCAGTGGAAAGTAAGTAGACAGATGAATCATGGAAACAGTTTCTCAGGCATAGAGGCAAGGCAGACTCTAGAAATTGCCTGTAAATCTGCTTAATAATTTAAACCATAGCCATAAAATTAGCTAGAAGAAGGTAAAGAGCTCCAGATTAAAAAAACAAAACAAAACCAAAAAAACAACCAACCTGGAAGCCATTTCTAAAGCAGAAAAAATTTAGTATAACCTTCAAGTTGAGTTGCTTACTTCTACTAATTACTGAGTGCCATCTGGTGGCCTCTGATCTATGCTGTGTCTGCGTGACTTGAGAATCTGAGCCAGCCCCGGCCCTGATGAGTTCAGGAGTGTGGTGCTTCCTAAAGCAACAGGAGCTTCTGGTGGGAGTTGAGGATTCACGAGATGAGAAGACGATCTAAAAGGAACGCAGATGAAGATTTTGTAGTGTCACATACCATCATCCCATGTGTGTGACATGCTCGTGTGTTGTCTTGCAGCAAAGCTAGTCTGTTAGTGTTGTAAGATGGTATTTTTTCAGTGTGGCTTTCCATGCCCCGTGCCTGTTGCCCTACATGCCTTTGTCACTTTGGCTCCAGTTGTGCAGTTTCACAGAAAGCTGTAAAGTCTCCTGTAAGTAGTACAGAGTAGATTTTTACGTACAAAATGGTACCATTCAAAACTTCAATGTCATATGTCCATCTAGGAATAACACAGAGGGCCTCTCCCTCTGGAAAAAGGCAAACCTCTGCTTCCAAAGAAGTAAAATATCTGACTTGGACTGTTGGATGTTGTTCGCTTCTGTTCCAAATCCTGCAGGGCCACAAGATCCTGACCTGTGTCATTGGCATCTCTAGAGTGCTTGCTGGTCCAACCCTAATTTCAGCATGGGAAGGTCTTACTGATCCCATTGCTATCTCTAGGGTGGAGACTTTTTTTTTTTTCAGGGGAGCCTGTCTACCCTAGTGACCCTTTAACCTGTCTCAAGTCTAACACTTATCTGAGGAACGATGAACACGTGGAAGTGTATTTTCCGTATTTGCAAAACAATCGAATGGAGCAAACTCATTACAGCTGTGACTGATGAAGTGACTGAAGATACTCCAGCTGAATATGTTTCTGAAGCTTGCTGAAAAGAAACCAAGTTTCCTGGTTTCTTTTGCCCTTCTAGGGGAAAGGAAAGACTCTGGGGGGGGCAGTCTGATGGGAAGTGGAAGCAAGCCCTTGTGCTATTGTCCTTCCCAGTAGTGCAAGGCCTTTGTGGAGCAGATGTGTGTGTGGTGCTAACTCTTGTCTCTGATACAGAGAGAAGTGCCTCATGCTGATCAAGGAAGAGCCGGTCAGCCCTGGAGTGAAAGCCACCGCTGAGCCTGACGTCCCCCTGCCAGGCTGCCGGGCTTGCTCTGAGCCCCCTGTGCTCCCGGTTGCCATGGTTCAGTCTGTTTTGGAAGGCAAAGGGAGCTGCGGTGCGGCCCCACCGGGGACCTCACAACCATCCGAGAGAAGAGGCAGAAGGGCATTGCTGGACAGGTGAGGGGAGCGAGGGAGAGCTGTGGCCCTGCGTGTTTCATGGCCCTCCCTTCCCATTAGCCAGGGGAAGGGAAGCTGACTTTAAGTCACCTAACGCAGCCTGGTGAGCTCCATCCTGTACCTGTGGCACCTGCTCAGAGGACCCTTGAAGCCCAGGGGACAGTTCACAGGGTTGGGGGTCTTGAAGGCCCCAACAGAGGAGGAGCTGTCAGAGCATGTGCAGCAGAGCCATGGGAGCAGGAAGAGGCTTTTTGCAGTGAGAGGGATTTGCCCATGGTCCAAGTGAAAGCTGGAGCCCAGACCAACACCCAGGTCTGTGGACAAGCTACACCTCCAGTAGCTCGTGTGTTGTCTGTCATTTGTTTTGTTGGGTCTTCTGTCACATAAAGTCATAAGGAAATACTTGTCACTGGTGTTTCTGTGCAGTGAATAAGGTGTCACTTGTGTGCCAATACACAGTGATGGAAGATGACAGTCAATCATCGTCATAACCTCTGCACTAAGTAGGACACATATTTGATAAGGCATCAAAGCATTTATCAGGCCCAGGCTTGGGCCTGAGAAGGAAATAATTTGCCTCCTTCCTTTTCCTCTCCTGTGCTGTCAAGTCAAATAGACTTTTCTCTTCAGTCTGTTCTCCCTTCGCATCTACTCCTATCACCTTTCCAAGGTGTCTTTCCTGAGTCCGTGCTAGAGCTGTCTTCAGGGGGCTGCCAGTCGCTCTGGCACCATCACATGGGCCACATGCTTCTGGGGAGGTACCGGGGAGCTGACACTGCAAGACATCTCGGCTTCCTCATCTCTGACTAAGAGTGAAAACCCACGAAACTGAGCTGTCTTGCTGTGCTTGTCTGCTTGAACTGGAGGGGCTCAGTATAATGCTAGGCAGTCCAAGGCAAGGGTAAAAAAATCATGCCTTAAAATCATGAAATAGCAAGTGAGGTCACTCACAGAGATGGAGAGTTGAGAGTTTGTGTTCAGTGAGTGCAGAAGTCTGATACGAGGGCATTGTGGTTTCATTCTTTTGAAGCCAGGGCACGCAAGTGTCCTGCATGTGACAGTCACCCAGAGAATGACGCCCTCTCGCAAGGGGCATTAGGACAGTGTCATTAGGCTCGGCCACAGAGCGATCTGGGTGAGCCGCTTCTGGAGCTGTGGTCTGCCGTGGTCTGAGACTGGCATCCCGACAGCACCAACGTTATGGGTGAGTGTGCGGCAGACTTCACCAAGAAAGCCTGGTTGCAACTTGGTGGATGAAGTAGAAGTTAACTGCAGAATTCATTTTTTATGGCAACTGCAGCAATGTGAGGACAGCTGGGGGGAAAAACCCCCGCGCTCGATAGAGTTATCAGAAAGGCTTCTATTTTCCTTTGGGTCCTTACAGAGAACCAAATTCCTCCTTCTCAACCCCACTGGCTACTTTAAAACAGTTTATTAGAAGAAAAAAACATTCTCTTTTAAAGACTCTGGATTTTAAGAATAAATTTTTATAGCTTTTGGGGGCTATAAAACACAGCAGGGCCTCACAGTCGCTCCTTTAGCTGAATGTCTTGGGTAAATGCAGTCTGCAGGCTTAATGCCTGCAGGTAAAACTCACTCCTTTAAAAGCCATTAGTTAATAGTAATTCCACTGCCTGGGACCCAGGAGGATGGGAATGCAGCCTGTTCTGAATCTCAAGTGCCTCTCTAGAAGGATTTCGTCTAAGGAAAGCTTTAATTTTCCCAGTCTTGAAGAGATGTGCACAGACTGTCCATCCCCAAACCACATGCGTCACCCAGGAGAGGAGTAGTCTCACTTGTTTTACCGTCAGCCCAGTCCCCTCTGTGCTCTGCTGGCTTGTACTTCTGGGATTAAACCAAGTGATATGGCATAAACCCAGGCTGACAGCGGGCTCTTGGTTTTCTAAATGAGGTTTAAACATAAACCTTACGTCAGAAGGCTGCTCAGTCCTGCTTTCTGTATGTACCTATGCAAGTCTCATTCATGGTAATATTTCTGTTGTCTTTTCTCAGAACAGATATTTCAGACCCGTTGGAGGGCACCGACTGGAGCTTGGAAGGGCTGCAGCTGCTGCTGAGGAGCCAGCAGTACGGCCTGGAGCCCGCCAGCCTCCTGGATGTGAGTGTCAGCCCCTCCGCCGGGGCGGCTGCGCGAAACGGCGGCGAAGCTCACAGTGGTACCTTTGGGCTGTAAATCAGACAGACCGTGCTGCTGCTTCTTGTGCGGCGCTTTATCCGTCACGTGCTGCCGATAGAGTCACAGCTCTGGTTTGACCTGCTCATAGGAACTGGCAGGATTTCAGACTTGAAGTGATGCTTTTTTACGTTTCTTCTGAAAATATACATATTTGAACTTACAGGAGCACAAAACGCAGTGCGTTTGGTAAAGACACCATCGTGAGACCTAACACATGTACATAAAATAGGTTTAATGTGACTCTAGCTAGTTTGGTAATTGCTTTGGGTGGGTTTATTTTTTGCATATTCTGCATCTTAGATACTCCTAGATTGTGTTTAGCTCTACTACCTTCCCTTTTTCCTCACATTCTGGGAAGTGTAGCCAATGTCAGATTCTCTCTCTGTGGAGATCTTTGTCTGTCTGCAGTTCTCAGGTCACTTTTCTCTAGAAATGGATAGTGGCTTTTTTCTTAAATATATATGCAGAAATATGAAGGTTTGATCCTTTCTCTCTTTCTCTCTCCTTGTACATATGGTTTGTCTATGAAAGGTTTTTGCCAATAATCAAATAACTCTACATAGCAAAAGAATCTATATGTCAAAGATCTGCTCCCTTGAGGAGGTGCTTCAGATGCAGGCACATGGTAAACTTGCATGGATAAACAGGAATGAAAAATCGTTTAAAAAAATCAATCTTATTCTCTTAAAGCCAGTTCCCAAGTGTCTGCGATTGATTTTGACTTTATGGGAAGCTTTTCTAATGGCCTGCTGCTCTGTCACTGGCTCCGTTGGTTTCTGTTTCTTATTTCTCATTAGGAGGTGTTTTCCTGTTACTGACACACTTTTCTCTCTCTGTGCAACTGAATGTCACAAGAGGGAGAATGAATCATAAAGCCGTACCCCAGATCAACAGCTCCTTTTCCCAGATTGCTCAGACTTCTCAAGAAATTGCCATCAAGACACTGATGCGGCAGTAATCTGCCCTCTGCTACTGTGTTTTGGAGCGCTTTTCAACACCCGTGTGAATCTAGAAGTGTCCTAGGACCCAAGAGCAGCAAAAAAGGGCTCTCACTTGCACGCGCAGTGACACAAACAGCTGCCCTGGTTTACGACACGACTGTGGCACCGGGCGTCTGCGCTTGGAAAGCAGCAAGGCTTGCGGATCCGCACAAGCGCCCACGACTCAGCCCTTGCTGTTTGCTGGCTGTGCTGCACAGCAACACACATGAGCCTTTCCCTGCAGCTCGGGTTAATGTGTCAGGGCAGCCGAGGCACGGGCGGGCGTTGCTTTCCGGCATCTCTGCCAGCAGGACTACAACCTCGAGCAGGCAGCCAAGGCAGACGGCTGAGGATACATGGATCTCGAGCCATTACACCTTTCAGAGCCCTAACTGTCTTTTTCTCCCAACAGGTCTTTAATCCCAATTTGTCTTTGAGTGAGTGGAATTTGACTGAAATGGAAGCCAGTCTGTCTCCGGTAAGAGATGTGTATTTCTGAGATAGGATAATAACAATAATACTACTAATAATGTAATTATGAAGTAGAGCTTGTGCCTAACTGAAGAATGCTCAGTTATTTTATAGCCAGAGGGAGAGTGTGGGAAAGCACAGCACGTAAGCATCTCCTGAGGGTAGGCTGAGAGCGTTATCTCATACCTGTGACCTGGCTCCCCCGTTCAGCCAGAGCTTCTTTAGAGACGTGTTGATGTCCTGGAGTCTCTGATTGAAGCTGGCTGCTCCAAACTTTCTCTTGGCGTGACTCTCACTTCCTACTAACACCATAGATTCGCAAAGTGTCTTTCTGCCAAAGCCCTTTATAAAATATGTCTTTGTAAAGTGCAGCCATCCCTGTACCTTCCAGGAGCAGTAAAACCACATGCAATTAGAATAGAGGTTCATGTATACCCGTACAGAAGAAACACGGAGAAATTCAGTTTGGCGGTATTTGTTTGGAACTGACATTGCCACAGATGTTTCTGAAGTGCGTATGGTGATTTAATAAACAGTGAAGGAAAAGTGAGTTTCCTGACTGGGTTTTTTCCTGCTTGATAGAGGGTGAATTCTCAGAGCCCTCACTGCCAGCCAGGTTGGATAAAGACTTGGACGGTTCTGTCATCTCTACAGACGCGCAAGCAAAGTGTAATCTATTCTAATGAAGTGCGAAAGGTCTCTAAGCCTTCTTCATGATATCGCTATCCTTTTTAGGTTTTGATTTAATAATTTTGAATTTACTAGGTAATTCCACTTCCTGAGTGTTAGGAAGGAGAGTCTCTGAAGAGAGAGATAATATTAGCAAGTCTTGGAAGCAAGGGGCGGTCTCTTTTAAAAAGGATTGCATGAGAGAAAAGGCAGGGCAGGGAGGATAGCTCGCATTACTGGGGGATGTTGTGCAGCATTGATGAAGCACGGATTTTCAGAAACGGCCTAGTTCTAACAAGCTCCCCTGTCTTTGTATAATTGTACATTGTAGTTTATATTTTTGCATCAAGATGCAGCGACTCACAGTGGATCTGGAGAAGAATGCAACTGAGCTGTCCTCCAAAGCGTTCAACCCACCGTTTAACAACGCCTGCCCAGGTAGGAGCGCTAGCAGCTCCGGCAGACTCGGCAATGGGGATGTAATTAAGGTGTTAAACACGTCAGCAGCCAGATGCAACGTCCAGCAGTGACCATTTGCCGCTTTCAGGGAACAAAACACGTTTGGTATTTTACTTTCATGATTGTCAGTCAGCAATGTTTCCACAACAACTGCTAAGCTAGTTACTGAGCAGTGGGAAATCCATGGGGGATAAACTGAGGTTTAAATGTAATGGAACTGCCTCTGCTCCTGCTTGGGTCCACATCATGTCTGTCGGTGCCTCCACTGTTTTCTCTGCCCGTTCATTGCCACCTAAGAGCAATGTGGTGATCTAAGTGAAGTAGGGGTGGTAAGAGCTGTCCGGGTCTTGTGTTTCCTCTCGTTCCTGCTGCAGAGGAAGTGACCTGGTAGCTGCTAGCAGTCAGAGGCAAAGGTTATGTCTCAGTTTCTCCAGACCTTTTACCAGACCTCAAGGGAAAGGTCCAGCTGATCTTCTTCCCTTCGCTGACTCTGATATGGACCTTAGATATGAATCTAGAAGTTTTTTCCTGCTCTTGGAATAGCGATATATTATTTTCATGTGTATTCACTGGGCTAGACCTGAAAAAGAAGCTTTCGTGAGCCTTAGTTTGGTGCTGTAGCCACCTGACCCCACCTCAGAGTTTTGATGTATTGTGTGTAGTTCAAGGACTTCCAGTCTCCACCTGAAGCTCAGCATCTTGCACGAGCATCAAAGGCCTCAAAAGCCCAGCTGCACTGGAGAGGATTCTTCTGCAGGCTGGGGTTGAACTGCACAAGAGGAGCATCCCCTGTTTGCAAAGCCTTTCTGGTCCACGCCGTGGTGTGATGCTGGAATAACAGGGCAGTTGGCAGATGTCTCTTTCTACAAAGCTGAGGAAAACCAGTTCTCGAGTGAAGGAGAAGTTACTCTTATCCACTTCTCAGTGTCTCCAACCATTTGGCCATCCCTCTTTCACTTCTTGTGAGGCACCTCACCATTCAGGCAGAACCCAGCCTGGCAACCTGCAGAGATTTCCACCAATTTTAATGGGCTTTTGAGTGAACCCAAGTTTAACTCAAGTGTTTCCAAGCATTTTTTTTGCCTGGAGTGAGGTCCCTCACCTCCTGTCGCAGTGGGATTTGCCTGTTTTCAGCTCTACATACATAAAGTCTCGTAACTTGCCTTCCAGAAACTAAGTTTTCTGTTGTCCTTTGCATTCCTAGGGAAAGATGTCATTCTTGAAAGTGCCCAGCAGTTCCTCATTGATCGTCAGTCAATCTTTGGAAACGACCTCATCAGCTTGCCTGAAAGTTCATCACTTTATGTTCCATCTGAAAATACGACTTCCTACCTGTCCTCTGTGGCTGTCCAAGGGGAGATCCCCTTAAACCTCAGCTCTTCAACTGACAGCAGCCAGTGATTTAGCTTCCAGGAAACACCATCTCCCTCCCACCCATCTAAGCGTCCACAGGTTTGAATGTAAAGAAACAAAAGTGACTCAGAAACCCACAAGAAAGTTTCTTATGAACTTTTGTGCCCTTTCTTTTTGAGTTGATAGAAATGGTCAATAGCTGTTGCATGACCCTCCCTGCACCTGGCTTTTAGTGTTTGCCCAGGATAACAATTTAAAACAAAATAGTGTTTCTGGTGCTTGCTCCTGTGGGGAGTGAGGACTTGGCAGGATTTTTTTTTCCTTGAAAATGCTTTTAGAAATTTCAAATCTTCTAATAAAATTTAAGTGAAGAGTAGCTTGAAAGTACATCAGGGACTTCATAAAATAAAGTGATCCTGACTAGCGTTTGCAACGGCAAACTGTTGGATTTTATTGGGGCAGCACAGGTTAGCGACGATGCCTGACCCTTCTGGATGCTGTTTTTTAAATAGGAAAATAGTTCTATATGCTAGTCCAATGCTCTAAAAATATTCTTTTATCCATTTTCTGGTTTTGATGGGATGTACTTGTGCCTCTCCCTTATCCTCCTAGGGTGAGTAGGAAAATGAAGATCTCTCGGGGTGTGCAGAAGATCATTTTCAGAGTGACCACTCCAAGAATGTGTCTCTGGGGAGCTGCAGACTATCACAGACCCCAAAACATCCCAAGCTGAGTTGAGAGGGTTTGCTGTTTGGGATTCTTTTTTTTTTTTTCTCCCAAATTTATTTCCTCTAACATAAAGGCAGGGCACCCCATACTTTAAAAACAAACAAACAACAGAAAAAAACCCCACCCCACAACCCATAAAAAGGGATAGACTCTTTTGCACACAGAATTTTCCATGTGCAAAGAGGACTGAGGGAGCGCACTCTGGGTTTTGGTGCTGGCTAAGTATTCCATGTCCAGTCCAATGATTTTTTTCCCTGGCCTTGACCTGTTCTATTTCTCCTGAAGATGTGCCTGTTGCATTATTGATGTATAAAATCTGATGAACCAGTTTAATTGATCAGATCCCCTTTTTAGAAGGACTCTCAGCTGCTCAGTGTAGGAGAAAGGCAGAAGGATTAGTCCACCGTGTCCCACTAACTTTTCTTCTGTCCTTTGTGCATCTGAGACCGGCCTTCAAAGGTTGATTAATCTTCCTTTTCCACGTGGTTTCTGACAACTGAGTTTCTCAACAAAGCAGAGCTTTGTTTTTTTATGCTGTAGTTCTAATGAGAACGTATTATTTATCTCAGTATCCTCTAACTGAGTTGCTTTTCCTTAGGAAAGGTACCCAAATGCAGTAAGGCAGACCCAGGAAATTCAGCTAACTCAGGCCTCCTAAGGGCTTAGACAGGGAGGTGTAAGCCGTGCTGGTATCATTTGAAGAACCGTTCTGCCCACTTTCATTGCCGTGACAATTCTCGTTTCTAAACTGTATTTCTAAGCATCTTGAATGGTCAAGCAGCATCCAGCCCAAAATGTAGTCAGTCAATCAGATGAATGCAGGTTCAAATTCTCCTTAATAAGACAGGCATGTTTTAAAGGGACCTTCCTGTCCCAGCCCTTTCCTCCATCCATTTATCGGTATGTGAACGGATGTGTTAGTTCAGAAACATTCACTTTTGAGCCCCTTTTTCCCCAGTTAACCACTATGAGCTGGGAAACGAGGTTGTGAGAACTTCCGAATTAATTCCAGCCACTGTTTTCATGTTCGGGACTAAGGGAAAATTCTGGCAGCCCCCATTGGCCTGGTATTTAGATGATGTGCTTGACTGTATTATGGACAAGGTTTTACTTTTTGACAGATTTGTGCTTAGAAAGTTCACCTAGATCAGCCCGTTTGCCACTGTGTTTTGTCATTTCCAGTGATGGAAAGTCATCAAGTTGCACTTTGTTTACTTCTTATCTCATAGGTAATTGAAAACTGTCTGGTGTCTGTCATCATCCGACAGAGTCCGTTATCCCCGTTCAAGATTTACATCCTTCTCTGAACTTTGACATGCTAGCTCGCCTTAACGTTAGCATTGAATGTATCAATCCAATAAGGTATTTAAGCATGTGCTTAACCTCAAGCTCCTGAGTAGTTTTCCCTTATTTTTATGAAGCCCATCACATGCTTGAGGTTAGACATACGCTTTGGTGTCTTACTGGATTGTCTATTGGGGTTGAGAAACGAACCATCTTAGGAGAGCTACTTGCAAGCAGACAAAGGTGCAGCTCAACCAACAAGGCTGCCTGACACCATCTCCGGCTGCAGCATTTTTGATACCACCAAGCAGCAGGCTGCACTCGCGGGGAGCAGCCGCTCGGCATGGTTCTTGGGTTTTTTCTTTAGGCTTTTTGCTCTACTATAACCATGAGATTGGAGCTTGATGGTGAGAGAGGAACCTCCAGGAAGAGTATTCGAGAGCCGCTCCTGTGAAGGAGCAAGCTTGTGTTCCTTGGCTTTTTACATTGTTAATTTTACTTGAAGGTGATGTGCTGAGACTGTGTTTTTGCACTATGCTGTACATTTGTAAAGTTTTACAGAAAACACTAATTAAATGTGTTTCTTTTTTTCTCATTTAGTCCTGCGCTGGCATTTCTCTCACTACTTTTGCCTACCCCTCATTCCTTTCCTCTTTCCCAAGTCTTCCCTGAAAGGAAAATAGCTTCCAGGAATTCAGGAGGTTCACCCGTGAGATAATGTAGGGCCCACTGGTGGGTTGTGATCATCTCGGCGAAACAGGAGCTGAGGAGATCTAGCGTGTAAAATGTGGCACTGCGAAAGCAGCTGAGTTCTTCAAACTAAAATGCTGGTCAGTGTGGTAAAAGAATCTATAGTTCTTGAAATTACTTGCATTTTTTTATCCTTTTATACTTTTTTTTCCCTTGCTTTCAGTGATAATAGAGCTCAAACTTCACTCTTGGAATTACTTTTTAAAATCTTTTGTTTATAAACTTTTTTCCTTCTTTATGTGTGATGTAATAATATGGTCCTTCCTGCAAATTTGTTCTTAGGGGGGTACCAGGACAGGCAGTGACACAGAGCACGAAACCTGCACAGCCCAAAGCCCTCAGAGCAGCCTTATCCAGCCTTCTCTCAGAAGAGGGAAGCAGATAATTTTTAGGACCAAGCTCACAAATGTTGTTGGCAGCATTTGCAGCTTTCTAGAGAGAAAATCCCCGCAGCGATGCTTTCAGACAGGCCCTTGCTCATCCTCCTGCCCTGTCTTGGAGGCCAAGGATTTTACCAGCATGTTTTTCCTCATGGAAGGTGGAAAACAGCTGAAGTTTAAAGCAATCGTATTTTCTTCCTGGAGGGCTTTTATGATTATTTTGCATTACGGTTAGGAGCAGTTCCCTTACCACCAGATGGCACCTACGCCCAGATAATTGGAAACGCATCTTTTCAACAAGCCCATAGTAATTATTTTTTCTTTAAATGCGCGCATCTACAAGGCCTGTTCAATTTTATTTATTGCAAATTATTAGAGATTTATAGAAATATGAAAGAAGACACTCCCCTAAACTTGGGTATGATTAATGAATTGAGGTCACCTAAAGCCTAGCTTCTACTCCTGAGGATGCAATTGTTGGTTTTATCATAAAACCAACGTCAGCCCTCAAAGATGAGGCCAATGCTTTTATGTGCTTAAACAGTGTACAGTTATTTTCTGACTGACTAGCACAGCCGCTTCTGCGTTAGGAAAATGAGAGCCGTTAACGCCTCGGCAGCATTGGCCAAGACTTGCCCATTTCCCCCAACTCTTTTTTTACCCTGCTCTCCAGCAGTCTCCACTTCTGTAAATTTTATTCTCTGGCTCAGAAGGGGAAAAAGGGGAGGAGAAAAAAAAAAAAAAAAGAGGGAAGAGGAGAAGAGAGAACCTGGCTGAGGCATCACTGCTGTTATCTTCCATTTCACGTTAGCACAAGACTAGCACTGTGATGTAAGACAGAAGCTAATGAAAGAAGAATTCCTTTGGTTGGCTTGTTACACCAAAGCTGTCTTTCTGCCGCTATGGACTGGCTGCTTATTCTTCTGTTATATTCAAATCTGGATCCCGAGACATCTCACAATGAAAAACCATGAAAATGGCAGGTATAAGTATATGCTTCATCACAGATGGCCCTAGAAGGTAAAACCAGATTTTTCATGCATGGACGCTATTTCTGCATCTGTTTTTGCATAAACAATCATGATGTCTATGAATATTAGATCCATAAAATATCATGTTAAGAAGCGATCTCCATTTGTTGTTGAAGTGCATCTGGTATGACATAGACTGGGAAGGAGATGATGCAAGTGAAAATATATGTGGTTGCAAGTAGGATCTTTATTCAGCTCAAATGACAGAAACATGTTACCTTATGCATTGCAACTACATATGTAATGAAACCCTAAGATATAAACATTTCACTAAGCAATTTCTAGAAGGACACAAGGGAAAAAATGATGTCAGAGAGTGGAATTTAACCTTAGAACAGTAGTGCCCTCGCTTTCAAAGTGGCAAACACTGCCAGCTGCCGTGACGAGCTGGAGGCCGCAGGATCTCTGGCAGCTTTGGCAGCAGGAACACAAGGCGTTGCTACCTGCAGGTTACAGAGGATTAAGGGCTTTTTTCACGCTGACACAACCACAAGTTCTGCCCTGAAGGCCAGATGCTGGAGGCTGCGGCAGCCTCCGACTGAAGCACTAACTCCTCCAGTGTAAGATGGTGGGGTTTATACCACTGTAACTATGATGTCAGTTCTAACTAATGGTGCCATTGCTGAGCTCTGCGTTTTGAGAACAACTGCGTGCAGTCAGCCAGGCACTGCGCTCCAGATTTGGTCTGGGGTTTTTTTCAAAGTGATTCATCTAATCCATTCTCACAGCCCTGGTCATCTTGTGCTTCATGAGGACATCCTTCACCCTCAGCCAGGCACTGTGCCTCACCATCAGTGCCATTCCCTGTTAAGAGCATGAAGGCAAAAGGTAAATGAAACTCACGGGTGGTTTTTAATACTACAGAAAGAAATGTAGAGCCCAATTTTTGAAAACCATTTCAATAAAACTCAGCAAGAACTTCTGTGTAGAAAAGAGAAAACAACGCTTTTAATTCCTAATTTATTAGGATTTCCACATAAATAAAAGGAAGAGGTGATTGTTAACTAATGGTGGATTGAAAATTTTTTTCAACAAGAGCTGAACAAATCCTTCCTTTTAGTGCGTATGTGCCACCCACCTTTTCCTCTGTCATTAATTACATCACTGTAATCTTACCAGGGCAAGTAACTGTAATCTGACTGTCCTCTTCCCCTGGGCCATTTGGTTGATTGCAGACTGGTGACAATAGTAGATTATCCCTGGGTTCGCTGACAACCTCTTGTATTAAGGGGTTTGAGGGGGTTGCTTGTTTATCTTTGGTCTCCCAGTGCCTTTCTGAATTAGCAGGCTCTGTAAAGAGGCTTTCAAGAAGGGGCCTTAAGTGCTCCTTTTCGTGCTCTTTATTTATCTTACGCACATCTGAAAAAATCGCTGTTGGAATTTCTTCTCCTGCTGAATTCTCATACATGCTTTTATTGTTTTCCTCTAATACAGAATCGCTGTCATTTGTCATTTCAGAAATGATTTCAATCTTTGGGTGATATTCGTGCTGTAAAGGTAGAAAACGTAATCAAAAATAGATCATTCCAGATGCAAAAGCTTAAGAGATGGGTAAATATCTCCTGGATCCACATAACAGCTGTCAGCTTTGATGTGCTGTTCTCCCAAAATGCATGGAAGATGTGCTTCACCATAGCTCTGCTTCTTTGTGGATGAATCTTGGGCTAACTATTTCTCAGGCATTAGCAATGAACTGACCATAAACTGTTAACAGTTCATAAAAAGACCACCTATTTCAGCAATTCAGCAGAAATTCAGTGTGGGCTCAGTGCTATTACTTTACCTCCAAACAGAGGGACCCAACTAACATCTTCATCTGACTTAAGAACGGAACACCCTTCGGAACGTGAGAGCTGCTAATGCATACTCCTTCAATAATCCTCTTTGTTCCCTTCCCTTATCTTCTGATTAATTGGAGGTACTGTTGGCCAAGACATTTTGCAACACTGTTATGAGTCTGTGACCAAAAGAGCCCTGACTGTAGGAAAAAGTTGCATTACCTTGGAGGGACTTGTAAAAACACGTACTCTATCAGCCTCTGTCTCCAGCAAGGCAAGTATGAGTCAGCATCAGCACGAGAATCGAAGCTGTGCTTTTATTCTTTGAGGGTTTCTTTTTTCTCATTTCTGTTTATAGGCTTTTGCCTAGAAAATCAGTTTGAGCACAGCACAATGCTAACATTGGGGCTGGAACTACTTCGTATCTGACCGGCCCCAAGTTAGGCAGAGGAGTTCCAATCTCTCCGTGTTTTCAGTTGAAAAGTCTGATTTTATTCAGTAGCAGGCAGTTTGTCCTATGTATTCAGTCCTTTGCAGCATATTAGTACTGGTAAAGTATATTTTAAGAGTAATCTTCATTAAAACACTACCTGCTACTAAGAAATTTATCTTATTTAACTGTTGCATTACTTGATCTTAAGTTTTCATTCTCCTATTTTTGCAACACAGTAATATAAAAAATCAAATTAAAACAAGATTTTCAAGTGGATAGAGAAGATCTGCTGAAACATCCATTTTAGTTGACTAAATGCATAATTGATTGCATCTCCCAACCAGCATTGCACAACTTAGATTATCCTCATTTTGCAAAACATTTGTAAATGCGTTTAGGGAAGCTTCATCACTGGAATTAATAAGAATCTTTTACCTTTTGAACAAAGATTTCCTCTTCTGGGGTAAATTCATTTACATCTATATCTTCTAAATCAGGCAGTTCCTGAAGACAACCACAAGATCGTTAATCAGTGGGAAAGGCTACTGTAACCAATAAAACACGACATCGCTGTCTCATTGGTAACCATTGGCAATAACCTTAATGTCAGACTGAATGCCATTTTCTACTACGCTGTGTGATTATGAAGGGAAGAAGGATAACCAGCAAGGCATTAACAAGATTTTAAAAGCAAACGTGGGTTATGTCTATTAGCTGGTTCTCTTCTATTCAATAGAGTTAATCTCAACTGCGACCTGTCTTTATGGGTAAGAGCCAAATCAAGATCTGCAGTCTACCTGAAACTGTTTATCAGTAAGCGCTGTTAAGCTAAATGCATCTAATAAACACTACCTTACTGTGAATTAAGGATATAGAACTGCAAGCCTGCTAAGAATTGGTTTTCCTCAGACAGGTCCAATTATTTCAGCTTTCTGTTAGAAAATGTTATCCAAGACAGCTATCGCTTGCTGACATGAAAGCAAAAATAGAGGGTGGGAATACAAAATCATAGGTAGAAAGTAATACCTTTTTGCCCCCCCCCCCTTTTTTTTTGATGTGTGTAGGTCAATCCTGGTAAAAGCATATCCTTTTGTTTTGAGCTGTTTTTAGAGCTTACTGATTTTGTAGCAAGCTGCTTGGCATGGTAGCATCAGGAACATCTAATCTCTACTGTTGTGCGTGGTGGAGGTTATTACAGAATTAAAATCAACAAAGGAAATTTCTGTTTCCTGATATGGTTGTAGCTAGTGCAGTACATCCTGAAGTCACATAGTTTTATAATAGCATTAACAATGTACAAATTAAGATTTGAGACTAATGTTAGTGGGTAGAACATGGCTTCAATAGGCAAGTGAAAGAGCTGTTAGTCTTGTTCCCATCGGCAGGCTGCATTTGCAGATCAACCCAAAATTGCTTACTAAAAGTTATCCTGGTTTAGGTCCACAGAATACAGTTCAAACACCACCAAGGCATGTGCAGCAACATGGGCTTGTTTCTGCTTGACAGAGGGATGTCCTAACCACCGCATTACAAATCCTCCTCCGCTCTTCTCCCTTATATTACTACTGAGGCCATCTACTGACTCCAGGACATGAATAAAGACGACTGTGCTGCTCCCGAGCTTCTCACCATTGGCATCTTCACTGCCCTTCCCTGCTATGTCAGCACTAAGTCTCTCTGGAAAATCTGCAATAGCGTAAGTATTGGAGGTTGTTCTGAGGAGCTCTTTCCATTACTAAACGTCAGTTGGAGAACAAAATAGGGTAGAACACTGAAATGTGTATTAATGTGTGTTTTGGGTTTGTTTTTTCTTCTGTAGAATTAGAATAGTCACACTTCTTATGTGTCAGAAAAAACCCCAAGCATGTATGCTGAAGAGTTCCTTTTATACTATGTTAAAGTTTGTGCAAAGGAGCTTGCTATGGTGCCATATAGCACCAAGAAAAAAGCAAACACTGGATCTGTGAGATCTTCACATTGTGAGTACTTGCAGTATCGCTATTTATTTAAAGCTTTTATTTCAGACCCTGAAAGATCTGCTTATAAAAATAATGATGTATATGCTTGGAATTGCTGCCAGTTCTCTCCGCTATCCTTAAACCTATTATTAAAAACAGCCAAACAGGAGGGTGCAGCAGTGAGCCCTCTACTGAAGCAGTGAGTTGACCCCTTCGATAACAGGATGGAATTTCTTCCTGGGAAATTAAAAGCATGGAAAAGATATAAGAGACCTTTCTAAAACATTCCAGTAAGAATTTAATTAACTGTGGCAGTATAAGGGATCAAAGAGTATATTAAGTGCTCTGGGAAATCACAAGCTCAGAAGTTCGTCATAATCTGAAACTGTCAGTTTAGCAGCAGTGCGATAATTAGGACACAGTGAATAGTTCTCCTGTGAAGTGAGATTGTGTTTTTTCAGTGGTATCCATGTCCTCTTCATGGTTAAATGTGGTTATACATGTTTAAATGTTTGCATCATCAGACAGAGATCTTAGATAATAGAAGATCGCATTACAAATGTCAATCACTTGTTATATACCTGAATGATGCACATTCTACTTTTCTTGGAAATACACCTAGAAGTTATATTTTGAGAATTAATTTATAATATCTAATATTGCTAGCTAACATTTACAATGAGTGGGTGGCTATTTCTTCCTTATGCTTTTTCTCCAATACATTTTCAACTGCATATTTCATTTAAGTTTTGCCTAAGAGGACGCATGTATCCAATAGATTCTTTTTGTTGTGATTTCTATTTTTTAAATGAGAGCCCTCATTAACTTCTCCAGAGAAATCACAGAGATAGATGATCAACTTCACGTGACTTATGGCCAAAGGACAAAAGAAACTTTAGAAGCAGTGGTAAATTCTTTACACGTGCTACGCTGGAGAGAATGAATACCCCTACAACTTTATTTTTTGGGTTCGTTTCCTTCTTTCCTTTTGCTTTTCCTAATAGTTGACCTTTCTTGGAAACCTGCCCGTGTAGTTTTATTAGCCAGGATGTTACAAGAATTAATTTGGGAGCAGACAAATACCCAAATCTGAACTTCTCAAAATCTGAATCCAATACCTACGTCAAGATAAAGTTTCTCCGGTGTTTCCAGTTTCACCTGTTCAACTTCAGTATATTCATCCAGTTCAGGAAGCACGGCCTTTGCAGTCGCTGCCTTCTCTCCTGGTAGATCTAAAGAAAAATCAATACTCAGCTGCAGAGAACTAGCTGAATAAAAGACTTTCGATATTGCAACAGCAAGCACTGCAAAACCAAACTGCTTGGTGACCTGATGGCCATTCAGAATTCAAAGCTGAATCCAGTGCTTTGTCTTTCCATCAAATTCTTGGTCTCCCTTATATTGTATAAATTAATATTTCCATTTTGCAATAATGTATTCCACAAATCTACAAAAGCGTTCATGGTGTGTGAAGGCACAAAACCACCTCTAGAGTGATGTCCAGCTTCTGCTGGCAGACACACTGCACAATTTCTGTGGGAGCAAGGGAAGCCTGTAAGCTCTCCTGTCCTGCCGCTAACCCTGGCATGCATGAGAAGTGGAATTCCACCTTTATGAAGCAGAAGTTGCAGCTTGAGCTCTCAGAATTTTGTTTGTTTGTTGTATTTAAAGAATATTTTATCCAGTATTACTCGATTTTCAACTAGTCATTGTGTAAGTCTAATGGGATGCTCTTATCTATGAATCAGTTGGTTTGAGTCACAGCAGAGGCGGTGTTATACTAAGAGTTTGGCTCATCGTCTCTGCATCCTCAGTTTGGTTTGGTTCTTCACTGTGTACATTACCATCTGCCTTCTTGTTGAAGTTTGAGTGTTTGTAAGAGTTTGATTCTTGTGCATCCTCTTGCATTCTAGCAGGAATATTTCCAGATGGGAGATCTGTGTTATCGTCTCCCCTATTTGGTACAAGCGTTATCACTTCATCATGAGCATCAAAACTTTCATTTCTAAATTTCTCAGTCTTCTCTTGAGTTTCTTCATCTTCTGATATTTTTGAAATCTCTGATGTATTAGAATTTCCATCACTATCATGTGAATTTGCAGGTGCTCCTACAGAAGAAACAAGTTCATTAAAACTGCTGAGTTAATCTACCATTACTCGTTCTAAATATCCAAACTTTACTACGTGGTCTTAATAGTTTGGCCTAAAATATGCATCAATACTTTGTTTGAGCAGCTATTTGTGGATCAGTAGTCCTCCCAAGATTGCAGCGATGTTGTGGGTTTTCCCATCTCAACTTCCTAGCACACACAGTTCCCCAGCAAAAAACTCATTTAGAGAAAACACTATAGTAAATAATTGTCTGGTATCTACAGTTAACTTTGAAAAGACTCACAAATGACTATATATTTAAATATATGTCTGAGCAGTCCGATGGCTCGGTGACAAATGCTGAAGGTATCCTCTCCTTTATGCAATCTACCTGCTTGCAGAAAAAGTTTTGCTTGTTAGTCAACCATGTTTGATTTCAGAGCCTGTGAAACCCCAAACCATACCAGATCGATAAACACTCCTCTGCACTGCAGTACGGCCTTCTGATTTGGCTTCAGTCCTGTTTATCCTGGAACACGCACACTTCTCTAGAAAGGTTAGGTAGGGACCTATTACTGGCCGTAAACATATGCCTCCTTGAATAATGTGACAGGAGAATTTCTGGCATAAAAAAAGGCAGTGAGTGAAGCAAATGATCAAAGACCTTCCTCCCTCTGCCTGTGTTACTGCTACTGTAGGCTCTAGGCTGAAGCTTTTATTGCTAGTGAACACAGCAGTGGGAGAGGCGCCTGGGGACTGGAGCGGCGTTTGTCACTGGGTCTTACCAGAGCCCATGTGCCCCTGTTCTGCCTCTTGGGGAAATACCACTCTTGGGGTGTAACTGCCTGCCTCCACCCACAAATGCCTGCTGGAACCATTATTGCCCTGGCTAGCACCTGGTTGCTCTGGGGAAGAGCACAAAAGCTTGAAATGCCAGGACAGAAAGTAGTTTGTTGGTTTTTTGTTTCGTCAGCAGTGAGAAAGGTGATGATTCCTTAAAATCATTGTGGTTAATGCACCAAGGTTAATAAAGTATTTAGTATGGGAAAAGGAGATTCATAAATATATTCCAAAAATTGCATCAGCCTGCTTCTGAACATTTAGGAACTATTAATTTATTTTAAACATTCAAACTGAAGCAGACACAGACATCTTCCAAAACAGTAACCACAAACCTTCTCGGATGTCTGTTGTATCTCCATTTCCACATTCTGCTCTTGCACCTCTTTCTTCCATATACTTTTGCCTTTTCTTTTCCTCTGCTTTTTGCCTGATTGCTGCTAAAGCATCGATGCTATCTTGGATTTTTTTCCTCTCTCTGGTTTCCCATTTTTCCCTTTCTGCTTTCTCAGCTTCAAGGCCTCCAACAGCCCAGGCTTCTGCACAGGCTCTAATGAAAACACAAAAGGTCGCTGTAATACAGCTATAAAAGCCCATTTTTATATTGAGAGAGAGATTTAAAATAGCTTGCAACAGCATAAAATAGCTGCAAAAGTAAAAAAGCGTATAGGAGTGACAATCCCTTACGCAACAGGGATGCACGTATCTTGTATGTGGCACTGCAACAAAAGAAACAAAGATATCCAAATGCTGGTGAATATACCACCAGAGATCTGCCAGAAGCGCTGATGTTGGCTCTGTTTTTCCAGACACCTATTCAGTTTCTTTTGAAATCGGGATTTGTCTCTGGTCTACAGACTTGGCATAAAACAATTCTCTTCAAGAATTAATTCTCTTGTGAAAAAATACTTTTTTTTTTTTTTGTATGTTAGATGTAGAACTCCATAGTATAATAATCTTGTACTCAAAGTCACCCACCCTCAAAAAATTATACTGGTCAGTCTTCCTTTCCTTCCATGAGAATATTGGCAAAAAATGGATAAGTGAGCATTAGCACTTGAGCTTTATTGCTGTGTAAAGAAGATGGGTCTGTTTCTTACCTGTCCTTTGGGAACACTGGTCTGTCATCCAGATATGTTAGTACTTTTAGTTGAACAGTAAGTGTTTTTCTATAATTAGCAATTTTCTTTATCACTTGATTTCCCATCAAATTCAGCACATGCTAGAGAAACAAGGGAAACAGTTGAATAGCAAAAAACACCAAAAACCAAACAATCTGGATGTGCACTTTCCCTATCATTTCAAAAACAAGAAGTGAATAAAACATCCTGGGTGCTACAGGTAATCTACAAAAAACAAATAAAGTTTAATAACATTTTTTTTTAGACCACGACAGTGGACTACCCAAGAAAACCATTTAATGGCAACCACTTAACCCATACACATGATACAAACCTTCAATTATATTTGGCTTACCAAATTAGGCATGGTCTCCAGAATAGTTATAATACTTGGATCACTTAGATTGTTGTGGGAAAGATCGAGAACAGAAATACTTGGGCATTCTTGCAAGTGCTGTATGTCTTCCAATGTTTGTAACTTGTTGTGAGCAATCTGCAGGGTCTGCAGGGCTTTCAGACAAGCTGTCAAACAAGAAGAGTACAATGAAAGCAAAGGTCAGAGCCACTTTACTGCGGGTTTTCTGGAGCAAGTAGAAAACTGCATTGTCAAAATACTTGTTTATGTGGAATTGGGAGCTTTTTTCCTGGGGAAAAAAAAAAAATCTAGGCCTCCAAAGCTGCTTTCTTTACCCCAGGAAAAACAGTTGTTTGGTTTCAGGATGGTGGTTGGTTTTAATTCGCGTTTCAAACTAGTCAGTTACACAAAAGCAAGAGCTCGTGTTGCAAATTACTCCCAATGTACGCAAATGAAAATGTAGAGGAATTCTTTTATATTTTCTGCTGAAGATGGAATAAATCCTTTAATAGCCATAAAAGATTTGGTAATCGTGTCTGCAACTGCCAAAGAACATCTTAACTGTAAAGTAAATGGTGAAAACTGGATTGTCAGCCTGTCTGCGGCACAGATAAGTACTGGGATGTTATTAAGAAGTGAGGAAAAACTACTGAATTGTCCTAGGTATCCACATGAAAGTAATTACTATGTCTTTTCTGTTTTCTCATCTAGTTAAATTGCAAAACACATAGGTTTGACTCTTATAGAGAAGCTTTGTGGACTTTGGTATGGGAAATTGTGCAAAATTTTAACATGAATAACCCCCCCCTTGAAACTAGTGCCACTAATAATAGCTTAGCTTAGTCAAAGCTTAGGAATATGGGCTTGTTATAAGTTAAAACATGTTGCACCAACAGTTCTTACAGAGGTTCTCAATGGTCTTAATGTAGTTGTTGCTAATATTGAGGGAATCCAGCTTTTGTAAGGGATCAAGGTTTTCAATTTTGTTAATTAAATTGAGTTGCAAGTAGAGGCAACGCAACTCTGTCAGAGCCTCCAAATTCTCAATTTTCGTTAAGCCGTTGCATTCCAGCCATAAACACTTCAGTCCAGTATACTCTTCAAGATTCTCCAGGTGGTCAAATCCTGCAGAAATAGATGTTTTAAAATGAAGTTGCATTGGCTGAAAACAAGCCTTTGGAAGAGTAAATCTCATTAAACCAGTACGGCTGAAACAGCCTGTGAGAACACTTGTACTGCCAATATTTCCACGGAATTAATGGTACAGTACCTGGTTGATATAGGGCAAAACCACATAGGTACCTATTCTGGTCTATATCTCATGCAGCCCTTTAGATGCTCAAATAACACACATTGAGAAAACAGCATAACCAAGGCCAAACATAGAAGGTAGATTTAGCACGTCCTATTTATTTAAAACGATTCTTATGCTAACCTGAACTAGCTAACTGTATCATGCAAAAACCTGCTCGAAGATCACAAAAGGATGGTCCATGTTCATTCTAGCAACTTCTTTTTCTTTCAGTAGTATTTGAGAACATGCAGCAAGTCTTTACTGTTCATTGTCTTCCTGACCATTTTTATTTGGCAGTAAAAAAGTCCCCAAAGCTGGAAACCAGCTTCTTTATATAAGCACATTTAAGAAGAAACACATATATTTTCATCTGAATGCAACCCAGACCATTATTTTAAGACACTTCTTAGAGGCTACTGGTTTTGGGAAAAAAAAAAAAAATAAAGTGTCCCTTGATTCCTAGTGATCCTTTGAATGACTCCACAAAGTGAATTAGAGCTATAATCAGTTTACTTCTCTACCTTGACTCATTTTGTTTCACAAGTTCATTATTATATAAAATTGAATTATGTTTCTAATGTAAAAGAATTATTAGATGCTTTACTTCAGTAATTCTCTGCTAAAATGCAGAGAATTCTCTGCTAAATAGATTCTTAGCTAAAATGCTATTTAGAATGATAAATCTAAACAGTCAAGTCCACATCTTACCTTTATAATGCAAGTAAAGCGTATCATTTAAGTATGGGGTCATGTATAATTTCTGCTGTTTACAGATGTCTCGCAGAATCTTTTTTGTCATTCTGAAATAATAATGGGAAGCAGAAGCAAAACAAAAAATGGATTTCAGTGCACATTCTGAAATCTTTGGTTTTTTAACAGATTTCAATGCAACACAATTAATCGTTCTTTTATGCAAGAGAAATCACTACAGCCTTCAAGACTATACTCCAAATAAAAAACATTCCAATTAATTCCATTCATAAAATGTGTTCCTTCACTAATTACTTTATATGCAGTTATTGCTCTCTGCCATCATTCTTCCTAAGAACTTAATTCTGAAGTGTGCCAGGCTGGTTAGCCTGGGATAATGAAATTTTCTATGTAAGTACAGTCCAATCTGCCTCCTGATAACTCCGTGAAAGTCTGTCTCTTGACTTTAAAGGGCTGTAACTGTCTCTAATACAGCTATGTTAAAGTTAGCAGCAACATAAACTTTGGGAAGTTTCACCAACATGTAAACAGGTACAAGAGTGGAAGATAAATCTTCATTGTTCCTTATATATCATTCCATAACTAGCCCACGCAACCAGACTTCCAACATTATTAAATAGTAGCAAATATGGTTTTTAATTGTATTATTTGCTTGCAATGTGCTTAATCAGAGATAACAGCAGAATAATCCCATTTTACAACTATTAATGAACAGCCATTGCAGTGCATGCTGGTTTAGGCTGGACCAAAATTAGAGCCAGAGCTTATAAAGAAGGTTGTACTGGGTTTGCATGGCAAGGTTTTGGTAGCAGGGTGGCTACAGGGGTGGCTTCTGTAAGAAGCTGCCAGAAGCTTCCCCCACGTCTGACAGAGCCAATGCCAGCTGGCTCCAAGACGGGCCTGCCGCTGGCCAAGGCCGAGCCCATCAGTGATGGTGGCAGCATCTTTGGGATAAAAGAGTTAAGAAGGGGGGAAAAAAAACCAAACCCAACACGAAGAGCAATTGTAGTCCAAGAGAGGAGTGTGAAAGGAGGAGATGCTGCAGGCACCAGAGCAGAAATTCCCCTGCAGCCCGCAGAGGAGACCACGGTGAGGCAGGCTGTCCCCCTGCAGCCCATGGACATCCATGGTGGAGAAGATTAAACTAATTTCCCAAGTTGAGTCTGTTTTGCCCATGACGGTAACCAGTGAGTGATCTCTCCCTCTCCTTATCTTGACCCAGGAGCCTTTCGTTATATTTTCTCTCCCCTGCTAGGCTGAGGAGGGCAGTGACAGAGTAGCTTTAGGGGGCACCTGGCCTCCAGCCAGGGTCAGCCCACCACAGAGTTGTATCTTATTGTTAACCATCTGAGAAGATACCTCTGGATTTTCTCTGCTAAAATTATCTCAACAACTGTAATAGTTACATTGTGATGAATTAATACAATGCATTGTCTGAATTGATGCTGAGAAATGGTCAAATCTACTGACAAATGACTCCCACAAGAGTTTGCACCATTTTCTCCAGATCCATTAAATAGACGACATCATGTAGATAGAATGTAGTTTGCTACTGTGGCCATAAAAAAAAAAAAAAAAAGCTGTATAGATGCTGGAAATATCATTAATTCCTGATTTATTGATTATACTCAAGTTCATCTTCAAAATTGTTCTCCTGAATTAACATGCAGAATGCCAAAACTCCCTTTGACTTCAATGATGCCAAGATTTAAATAAAAACCATAAACGATGTATTACCTTACACAGCCCCTCTTTTCTTCTGTCCTTTGTCTGAATGAGTTGGTTACCGATTGGTGATCACCATCTGATTTTTGTTCATCCTGTTGATCTGCTCTGGACATACAGTTGATGGCTTTCTCTTGAGTTTTGACATCTTTGTAAGAAAACAAGTTGCAGTTTAACAGCACGAGTGGGGCAAAAGTGTCATGTGGCCAATTACTTTAGAGAAATACGGAAGAGCATTTGAATACGAATGTCAAGAAAAGAAGTGTTCTAACCAAGATTTTTGCTGACATTTTTAATGAAAGAAAACTTAGCTTTTTTAGAAGGCAAAGTAGTAAAATAAGTAGTTGCAAAATAAATTGTTCATATTTGCATTTTATTTTTTTTTTAGATCTGGAAGTCAGGTAGTACCCACTAGCCTTAAGATTATTATAACGTACAGTGACAATAAAGTACTGGCACCAATGTTCTTACGGTCTTAGACAGCTACTATATATTACATTTAATTATCAATAATAGTTTACTATAGTATATAATAATAGTTTAGTCTTTGCATGTAAAGAGATTGCAGTAATGGCCTATCTGAGTCATCTCAAGCACTGTTTGTTAGTCTAGCTCTTCTACAAATTTACCCTTTTGCACTCTTCGGAAGGTGTCTCCAGTGCTATGCTCACTCAAGCTGTCTTTAGACTGCCTTTGATTAATTGCATTTTTGATACTCTTCTCTTCAGATTCTTGCTCTGCACCTTCTAGTTGCACTTGTTGCCCATACACTTAAAAAGAGACAGTGCAAACAAGATGATTTTAGAGCTCATTTAATTATAATTAAAACATGTAGAGGTCAGGCTAGCTGTATAATTGCAACACAGGAAAAGGTATCTCTCCAGCAATAAGAAAATCAAAGAAACAGAATGTTGTGGTTTAACTCGGCTGGCAGCTAAAACAACCACACAGCCGTTCACTCACTCCCCCCGCAGTGCGATGAGGGAGAGAATCAAAAAGAAAGAAAGAAGGTAAAACTTGTGGGTTGAGATAAAGACAGTTTCATAGGACAGAAAAGGAAGACAATAATAACAATAATAATAATATACAAAAGAAGTGATGCACAGCACAACTGCTGACCAACCAAAGCTGACAGTCAGTTATCAAGCTGAACTGCCTCCGGGCCCACCACCCAGTTATATATGGAGCATGATGTCATATGGTATGGAACATGCCTACGGCCAGTTTGGGTCAGTTGTCCTGGTCGTGTCTCCTCCCAGCCTCCTGTGCACCTCCAGCCTCCTCGCTGGTGGGGTGGTATGTGAAGCTGAAAAGTCCTTGACTGCTTGGCAACAACTCCAGCATCAGTGTGTTATCAACATTATTCTGATATAAAATCCAAAACACAGCACTATACCAGCTACTAGAAAGAAAATTAATTCTATCTGAGCCAAAACTAGGACAGAGAAGGGAAAAAAAAAAGCACAAGAAGATAGCAATGGAGCAAGTCTCAGCCTCAGTTATGGAAAGATTTTCAGTGACTTCAGTGGGAGAAAGAATAAATGCGTATTGTGTCCAGATAAGTAATGACAGACGTGATTTCTAGGCTCTATGTTCACTAAAGTTCCCTAAATTCATCCCAGCGAACCAGCTGGAAGGGCTCACCTGTGCTGACAGAATTGCCTTCACTTTCTGTTTGGGTAGCTTCGTTTCTGGTGTCGTTCACAGACTCCCCTGACACCTCTTGTGCAGCAAGGCCTTTGTCCGAGTCTCCGTTTTGTGATTGCATTTTAAGATTTGTGATTTAGACAAACGTCCGCCAAGTTGGTATTTGACTTACAATCCAACTTCCAGCCTAAATGCGTAAAAGCTTTAGTAGGAGAACCTGTTACAGACAAAAAAACCATGTGAGTAAATTATCAAGCCTACACGGAGCTAGCAGCTTGGGGCCATTCACTGTGGAGATACCAAAAGGCAGGGAGAGTTTATTTTAAATCACGCCCACCACGGATCTCGCTCAGAGCAGAGGACCATGGCCAAAAAGCCCCCTAAAACCACAGCAAGTCACTTCTTTCCTCTCACAGCTGGCACACTGAGGGTGCCGCGATGGTGCTCCTTCGAGGCACAGCCTGCTCCTGCGTAACGTCCGCCTCCTGCCCCGCTGCAAGCCAGGTGGACTCCCGAGGGCAGCTTTAGTCTCCTCACGAGGACTGCGGACGCTGTTACGTTTCAGCCCTGCACTTTTCGCTGCCGCAGCCCGGGAGCTCTCTGGACGAGACTGGTGCGCTAGAGCACACCGCATTAGAACTCCAGCTCCCTTTACCTGACCCGGGTCCGCGGCTCACGGGGTCGACGGCCCCTTCTGGCCTCGCCGCGGCGCCTCCCAGGGAGCAGGAGACGAAAACCGCGAGGGACGGGACGGGATCGAGTGACCCTGTTCCCGCTCCCGCCGGAGGCCCCTGAGGTACGCGCAGCCGATCCCGCTCCAGCCGCCCCAACCGCCGCCGTCGCCATGGCGACGCCGCGCGCAGGCCCACAAGGCTCCGCGGCCGCTCCCGGCGGCCCCGCGTAGCGGCGCAGGTGGCGGTGGGCGAGGGGAGCGCGGTGCCGCCGGAGGGTCCGGCCCCGCGGCCGCGGGTGAGGCGCGCCCGGCGGGTAACAGCGCCTCGGGACGCCGGCTCTGCGCAGGGTTTCTCCCCGTTGGTCGCGGCTGGGGGGGCTGGTTTCCCTCCGTTACAGCCCGGCTGGGGCCAGGGAGGGCCCCGGGCAGGGTCCGGCAGGGCCGGGGCTGAGCGGGGCGGCGGGGCGGGCCGGGCCCGCTGGGGTCCCTCAGCAAGGCCGCGCCCGGAGCCTGCCCTCCCTCCCGGGAGCGGTGAGGCCTGCGGCCCGCAGTGCGCTTGGTCTCGCCAGGCGCGGGGAGGGCGGTGTGTAACGGCCGTAAGGCAAGCGGCGGTAAGCTGCCGGCACGGGTTGTAGATCGGGTGCTGCCGGGGGGGCGGGCGGGTGGCTTTTGTGCTCGTTTTAAAAAAAACCTATTCACGAGTCAAAACCTTGTGAGGCACAGCAAACTTTCTGCTGAAAGCCTGTGTGATGTGACGTTAACGCACGGCACTGTCCCGTGGTTCAGGGATTTTCAAACCATAAGGACATGGTAGATGCGGTGCATTTGCTGGGAAAGGGTTAGTGCTTTGTGATAACCGGGGGCTGAAGTTATACTTCTGATTCTGAGCTTGCAGTGGCTCTCGTGTAGCTTTCTGTGCTTGGAAGTTTCTTCTCTCTCCTGCCGATTATCCTTGCCTCTTTTGTAGGAGGATCTTAATCTTCGAAAAACTAGTTTTTACACGTTGAGCTTCCCTTATCAGCTTGGACTTTAATTGTTTTCTTTACAGTATCATTGATCAGTGTTATTGCAGTATAACTGATGAGTAGCTAAATTCTTGAACAATGAAAAATGGTGCTTAGACTGTAATGTGCTGAATCTCAAAGATTATCCATTCAGTCTGAAGTTTACATGGCCCAAGAGGTGATTGTAATTGCCTGTGTCTATTTTTTTCCAGGCTTGTGATCACCATGGCTGCAGTGGATCGTTTCTTCCTCTTGTACAGAGAGATCAGCCGTTCCTGCAATTTTTACATAGAGGCCCTGGCTATAGTTGGAGCTTGGTACACAGTGAGAAAATGTGTCTCTCTTGCATTTGACACTTACAGCATGCTTAGGTTGCATTTAATTCCGAAGCTGGGCGGTGAGATTGATCTTGTCAAGCGGTACGGAAAATGGGCCGTGGTCACTGGTAAGAGACTGAAACAGTATATTTGCTTATGTGTAGATAACATACCATGCCAGTACTGTAAAGCTTGCTAGCTTATACTGCTGGGTGAGCTTTATGTCACGAGCTGAGGCCTGTATTATCTCCAGTTGCAAGTTAATCTGCTGGAGCAGTGACAGTTGTTCACTGCCTTACTAAATTCAATTCCTGAGGAGATGGGCATGCTCAGTGTGTTGACTGACTGCTGGGAAAGAATCACAGAGCAATTTTCCCCCAAAATTGCAAGGTACACCCCAAACGCATACAGGTGTAGAGAGATGCAGACAAGGTCCTTCTTCTGCTACGGGCTTTTTGCATGTGCTCAAGTTCTTCAACAAGCTTTACATCATGTAGCCCTGATATCCTTGCCTTTCATTAAGGTTCTACACAAAGCTCTCTGTTGCGTCACAGAAAATATGAAACTTGTATGAGGTGGGATTGCAGAAGGTTGCTACTGACAACGTTGTCTTTATTGCTGTGGTTTTGAGATCACCATATTCAGTGCCAGGTGACCTTCAGAGAATGGAATAAAGCTGTAATTGAAAGAACTGGCAAAAGGGAAAGCTGGGGCTGCTCCAAATTTTACCTGTTTTTTTTCTTTTCTATTACAGGTAGCACAGATGGTATCGGGAAGGCGTATGCTGAAGAACTGGCAAAGCGTGGTATCAACATCATCTTAATCAGCCGAAACAAAGAGAAACTGGAGGCTGTATCTAGAAGCATATCTGAAACCTATAAAGTGGAAACAGATTTCATAGTAGCTGACTTCAGCAAGGGGCGTGAGCCTTATCCAGCCATTAAGGAGGCTCTGAAAGACAGAGAAATTGGCATTTTGGTGAATAATGTAGGATTGTTTTATCCCTACCCGGACTATTTTACCAACCTGTCTGAGGATATGCTGTGGGACATGATCAACATAAATATTGCTTCTGCTAACATGATGATGCATATTGTACTGCCGGGCATGGTAGAGAGGAAGAAAGGAGCAATTGTGAATGTTTCTTCTGCATCCTGTTGTCAGCCGACACCAATGTTGACAATCTATGGAGCCTCTAAAGTAAGTTGGGGTCTAATGTTTAATGGCATGCACTGAAAAGTGGATGCCTTATAGGTTGGTTGGTTGTAAACACATTCAGCAAGGCTATCAAAATATACCTGAAAGTTTTCTTGGAATTTGTTCAAATATCGGAGGTGAATGTTACGTGTAATATGCAGTAAGCTCTTTATCCTCACCAATCCTGGGCTGTGAACCAAAGTCTGTGCTGTTTGGATTGTGTGTGAACTGTGGCATAACGGTAGTTCTAGGAAAAATGTTATCTTCCTCAGAGGAATGATGTGCAAAGCGGCAGTTCTGTGACCCACTGAAAGGGTCAAGAATTTCACCTCTCTCTCCTTCAGCTGAACTGTGCAGATGTACCTCAAGCTATTTACACACTAGTACTTGGTAGCAAGATGGGCTATGCTCATGCTCAAGCCACCACTGTGACAAAGGTGGTGGCCAAATCAAGCCATTACTTCACCTAACACCAAGGGGCAGAAGGCTTCTTACACCGTTGTCTGTGCCATATTTGGGGAGAAGCAAAAAGAACTTTTCCCCCCCTGTAATTATTCTTCCTGAGGAGATCCAGTCAATAATGAATAGGATAGTGCAGCTGGGGGGTGCTGGAAATATGAATGTATGTGGGAATGTGGATTTACACTGGATGACTTCCTGTTGAATTCACAAAAGGAACTGAGATTGTAGAAGGATCTCATCTCAATCCAGTGTCTAAACAGTAGTAGCTATTGCTCCCAGCTGTCGGTGGCTGCCCTCTGCTGTAGCCTGACCCCCGTGCAGCCTGGCTCCTGGGATAGCGAGTACTTCCTTTTGCCTGGAGAAAAAACAGTTCTTATTACCCCAAGGTATAAAATTCCTTGCACATTTTCTTCAGTGTGGAGACTGGCTTAAGATTCCTGTTTCTGTTGCAGAGCATCTTCCACCTTGGTTATGCTAACTGTATGTAGAACTGCACTCTGAACTAAATCAATTAAAAGGCCTGAATGAAAAAGAACAGAACAAAAGCAAATGTACCAAAATTTCTTCCTTTAGCTGGCATTGTTAATCCAAATCCAAGATCAGCGATCCAGTTCAAAGCCTGGCCTCTGAAGAGTTATGTTTGCACAGCAGTGGGAACAAGCTGCTCTAGCATCCTCAGCCTCTTTGTGTGTTAACAGTGCAGGGTGTTTGAAGTGGTTGGCTTGTTTTCCTAAAGCAGGTGTAAGAGCATTTGTAGAAGATGCTCTCCCAACAGTTTGCTGGGAGTGAGGCTTTTGTGAGGCTGTTTGGGAGCAGAAACCCGTTCACTCACAAGCTGAGTCTAAAATGCTCTTTCTCGGGGGTAATTGGCTGTGCGGCCCAGCAGTAGCTTCAGCATGGCATCAGTGTTGCTGCCTTGATAAGACTGAGGAAG
The DNA here is from genome assembly GCF_028858705.1 of Grus americana. Lineage (NCBI taxonomy): Eukaryota > Metazoa > Chordata > Aves > Gruiformes > Gruidae > Grus > Grus americana. The sequence continues at coordinate 20,355,928 of NC_072864.1, read as the reverse complement.
CCTTATTTTTCCCATCTGTTTGGTTCCAGCAATCCCAGTTATCAGGCTTGTGCTTTTTTATGTTATTCTGTAGTAGTAACATGACCTAAAGGAGATAATACAGATACACGTAAACAAGTGCATGCTGAATTTTGCACAAGGGAGTTGCAGGAAGTAATTAAGCTAACTTCTGGGGAAGATCAGTTGAGTATGAAATTCACCTGTAAATGTATTAAAGAATGAGCCTTCATTTTGTCCTTTTGACAACAGTACATACAGTTAGCTTTAGAACGTCCCCTGCAATGCCCCCAAACTAAACAAGGTGTTTGTTTTGGATGAAATAAATGTTGCTGTGTTGGTTTTAAGTAGAAATTATCAGATTGTTTGTTAAATTCACATCAGAGAGTTAAGCAGTCGCTTTCTCCTGTAAGTTACTGTACCGCTGCAGGTTTTTAGCAAACAAATAGCAACAAATAGAAATGTTGGCAATGCTCTAGAAAAGTGTATTTTTATACTATTCAAGGTTCTACTTTTTTAGCTGGTGTATAAAATATGCTACAACTTTTCTGTAATTTTAATGAAATTCTGCTCTGAGACTTGATTTTTTAAAAAAAAAAAATATAAAAAGATGTCTCTTTCTGCTTTTGTTTTTCTAGACCTACTTGGACTACTTCAGCAGAGCACTACATTATGAGTATGCCTCAAAAGGAATTTTTGTTCAGAGTTTAACGCCATTTGTAATTGCTACAAAAATGGTAGCGTGCAGCAGTGCTGCATCGAAGAGATCATTCTTTTTTCCTTCTGCTGAAGAATATGCAAGTCACGCTATTTCTACTCTTGGGTTATCCACAAGGACTACTGGTTACTGGAAACATGCAATAAAGGTAATGGAATTCATTAAAGTATTCGTGTTTGTCAATAGAAGTAAATAAGCTGTTTAATTTCTTAGGAGTCTGAATGAAAACTATGCTCATATTGTGAAAAAGTGCAGTATATATTGTAGGACTTAAAGGCATTGTGCCATATTTTCTCAGTAATTCTGCTTTCAAAAATTTTGTGCAGGCATGCTTATTTTTAGAATGAGAGAGTGAATCCAATTCCTACTGGAAATGTGCAGCAAAAAATGGGAAGGAGTCAACTTTTTATTCAAAAGTTGCTGACTGGGCAAGCGTTTCACTGTCTTCTATCAACAGAAGTATTTTTTTTCAATCTTAGTTTATTGAGTGTATTTCTACTTTCGGGAAGAGTGGGTAAGGAGAATGGAATAATAGCAGAAAAACAAAAAGCCCACATTTTTACTCTATGCTATCTGGAAGCAGGTCCTTTGTATGTTAGGTTTTCATTTTTGGGGGCAGACTGTAGGCTCCGAAGTAATTTTATGAACACTGGTCATATCTCATGTGTCCTACTCCATGGTTTTCTGTAGCATTAGGTCAAGTAGAAGGAACTGAAGAAGTGGGGATTAGTCTACAAGGAATAAAAGAGATGGAAGGATTCTGGCAAGATGTGGCAATTAAAGGAAGTGGGCAATGTTGCTGTTGCAAACTTGAGCAAACCACTTCAGGATTTACTTGCAGAACCTAACAGTTCAGCTGTGTGCACTACTTCAAAAATGTCTAAATATATTTACTTTCAGGGGGTTGAATTTAAGACTTAGTTGCTGATGTTTGAGCAGGTTTTACCCTGCTTTAGTGGTAATTTGAGAAACTGTTTGTTTAATGGAATATATCTTAATCCGTCCCTTCATTTCTTCTTTTTCTTTTCTCTTGTCTCCCTGCGCCTCTCCACAGTTCACGTTGGGCGAGCGCCTACCTGAATGGATCTGGGCATGGTTTGCAATGTATTTTTGCAGAATTGTACGCAAGGAAGCTTTAACATGCAAAGGGAAGTAAGAATATCCAGATGTCTTGCGTAATGACTACTATATCCTGATCAGAGTGCTGCAAAACTGTTTAGTGAACCTTGGTGGACTTACTGTAACTTATCCATACCTCGATAAACAAGCTACGTGTAATCTGCACATCACAAGTCTGGATCCTCTCTGTATCCTTGTATTAAATAGCTCCTCCATTGCTTTCCTCCATGACAAAGAGCCAATCTTGTTGAGGTTAATCTCTGTTCACTTCTTCAAGGTAATCGGGCAGGAGCAGGTATAGTTTTAATTCTGACAGTATATGACTGTCTCTTGCATAGTGCTACATGATGTCAACTTGTAAAGTTGACAGAATTTGAGAATTCTCCAAATCTGTCAGAAATGGGCCCCCTAAAATCACGCTGTTCAAAAAGACAATCCTAGTCAACTGTGTTTTCTTCAGTATGTAGTTCTGTGTAACGTTCCTGTCTTCTAAGGGCAGATGTTTGTGTGTTTTAAGTGCAAATGTTGTTGCTTTTGAATTACATTATTTAAGGAACTTCTCAAAATTAAGATGTATGGCAACGTAATATTGACTTGGAGGTTGTCTAAGTTACTGAAAAGGTCTTACAGAGCTGTAAAGGAATTTGGAGATAAGCCTGTTTGCTGTCTTGTTCCAAGTGTGAATGATCTTGATAATACTTTAAATATTCCTTCAGCAATCTGAAATAGGGCTGGAGAATTGCATAAAGAGTGTAAAAACACATTAGCTAAAGAAAAATACTGAAGAAATAATGTTTTGATTTAAAAATACTACTGGGTTTCGCAAGATAATTTAAAAAAACCCACCTTATTGCAGTTTTGATGCTGTATGATTTTGGTGCTTTTGTTTATAAAAATAAATATGTTTATGTACTTACTACGCTAGGAGGTCAGTATACTATGCTAGCTTGCTTCCTGAGATCCCTACTGGAGGATGTCCAGCAGTTGCACTGTGTTGCTGAATAAGGCAGTCGTGATTATGAAGTGGTTATCTTCAGTAACCTCTGGACTGTTAGAAACTTTTATCAGTAGGTTTTGTAGAGAATAATTTAGTATTCATCCCCATCCACTAAGAGACTGGGTACAAATGTGTTTGCAAATAACTGAGAACAACTCAGAACTAAGTTGTGTCATGTGAAAATGCTGATTAGAGCTCTTAAAAAAAAAAAAAACAAAAAACAAAAACCCACAACCAAAAAAACACTAAAAAACCAACCAACAAACAAAAAAACCCCGAAAAAAAATCCAAACAAACCTGCCCCCAGCTTTCATGACTGAATACTCTGCTTGGCCACATAGGATGATACTGATGCTTGAATTTGTTGTCCAGGTTGAAATTCAGGCTGTGATTTTTATAATGAAGGAGCTCCCTACCTTAGCGCTTGTTCCTGTTCTGTTGCTGCAGCCCTCTATTCTCAGTTCTTGGGGGCAGAAGGAGGGAGAAGACAGGGCCCAGTCAGGGTTTTGGGGCAGGGACTTGAGCTGTCTGCCGCTGACCTCCTCTTCACTGACCGGAGACCTGTTTGCTTCAACTGTACAGTGTAAAAGTATGTATTAGGTGTTGCGAATAACGACTTACCCTTGTTTGCAAATGAGATTTAAACAAATGCATTTATTTTTAGCAAGGGCTTAAATGAAGCTTGAGAGCTGTGAAGCTGTATAACGTTCTACTCCTGTGTCTCCCTCACGCTCCTCAGGCCCTGCCTGCCCGTCCCTGTCGGTAACCTCCACATCTCAAGTTTTCCTGGCAGGAGTTAGCCACATCTGAATAACCAGATTCTCACACAACTTTCTTCAGAAGGCGGCTGCGGCGCGGCCTCCTTACCGGCTCCAGCGGGAAGCCTTTCCGCAACGCTGCCCGTTACCACCAGCCTCAGGCCGCGCATGCGCGCTCCCGCACAGCCCCGCCGTGCGCATGCGCCCGCCCCCAGGCCGCTATGGGGCTCTCGCGAGAGCGCTGTGGTAAACAGTACACAAAATGGCGGTGGCAGGCCCGGCGGCGGCACGGTGAGCGCGGCGGGGCCGGGGGAGGAGAGTGGGATGGCGGCGCTGCTCTTTCCGCCGTGCCGCTTCTGTGCGCGGGCTGGGGGGGGGGAGTGCTGTGCTGTCAGGCTTTGGGGGGCGCGGAGCGGGGCGGGCAGCACCCGGGCCTGCAGCACCCGGTCGCCGTTCCCGGTGCTTGCTCGCTTTCCCCTCGTCTCTGGGGCTGCCTCGTCCGCCGCCGTGCTCCGGTCGGCTGCTACGCGGGGCCCTCCCCGCTCTCTGGCCGGCTGTCGCTTCCCCCGGCCGAGGGGGCGGGTTGGGAGCGGCGGCGCTGCCTCGCACGGCGCCCGGCTGCTCTGATTGGGGCGGCGCTGCCGCCCCGCGGTAACGGGCACGGAATAGATGAGTTTACCCGTTCGCTGGCTGTGGCGCGCTGGGCGGGAGCAGCGGCCCGCGTCCCCTTCTGTGGCACGGGAGGAGCTGCCTGGACGGACGGGCTGGCTCCTCCGCTGCCGATGGTCTCCGAGTCTCTCTCGGCCGGCCATCGCTGTGGGGTTCCCGTCGCTCGATCTGGGGTACCCTCACTTCAGAAAAACCGGGCAGTAACTCCAGGCGTAGCTGTTCTAGGAGATGGACAAGCTGGCAAGCTTAGGGTCCTGTCCATCCCCGCACGGTAAGGGTGTTAAACAGAATAAAAGTCGTGAGCCTGTTGTTCCTTTGCTCTTAGTTTCCATCGTATTTTAGCATTGTGCTTAAGTACAATCTGTTATCAACCATAAGAATGTTTATTTTACTCATTTGCGTAGCTGATTTTTTATTTTATTGCTATAGGGGTTATAAGCCAAGGAAGTGATAAGGTAGGCAGAACTCAACCAAGATCAGCAGTTGTATTGTAACTGTGTCTAGTTTAGGAATGAAGAGGAAACTTTGTAATCACAAAAGTTCAGTCTGTCATGCTGTTGTCAGCTAGAAATAGAGGGGAATTCTATCCCTATTACAAGGACACACTTGAGAATGATAAATAAAGTTAAATAAAAATGAAGTAACAGCTGTCACATGCGGACTTGATTCATTCTGTTGTTGTGTTGTGAAGTCAGCCCATCAGCCTCCTCAATAATGTGAATCCCCTAATAAGGCTCCTACTTTTCAGTCCTGGTCACTGCAGCAATGTAAAGTTCTGCTCTGCTTTTCCACGTGTTGTGGCAGACCAGATGAAAATGTTTCTTTTCACTCATCTCGTATGGCTTTTTAGCTATCAATTGCTAGTTAAATGTTTGGAATTTAAAAAAATACTAACACTGCAATTTTTTTTGAGTGCTTCCTCTACCTTGGAACATAAAGGGAAGAAGCTTCCCTTCCATGTGCAAAACACTTTCAACACTTTCCTTTAACTTCACATTATTACATCCGTAATCCTAGCCCTTATTTTCTCAGGTGTCCACATAACTCACATTCCACCTCAAGAAAATTTGAAAGAGTTTTTTCCTGCTGATTTTCTCTTACAAGTACAGGGACCGAAAGTTTGCTTCCTGCAGTGTCTCTTGTCCTTACCAGCCCTTGGCAGCGAGTTTGAATTTGATTCTCCCTGTGTAAAATGATGTACTATAGCTGAATTTCTATTCGCCACATTTCTGGAAAAAAGCCACCATGCTTTTTTATGTGTCTGTAGACACTTTTTATCATGCTCATATTTTATTTTGCACTTTTTCCTTGCTGTGGGACTGGCATGTCGTTTTGTTCTCTTTGCTCCCCTTACACGAAGGGTGGTAGATATTGGTTGTCACTGTTGCCCGATCTATTGTCAGGTTAATGCCTGAGTGTTCCACACGTGCTCTGGGCGAACAAGGAGGAGACTTGAGCGTTCATGAAAAATTACTAAACGAAACATTTGAACAACTTTTTCCATATTGCTTCTAACGCTAATTGCCAGAAGTGTCTATTTTTTGTGATTTTGAGGCTATGCATTTGCGCAAATGGAATCTTAATTATTTTCTATATTGCCCTGCCTTACAGGTTGGCTTGCGATCAGCTTTGCTAATTCATCTAGGGAGTTAACTTTGCCATCAAAAATGGAGTACAGGACTCAGCTACCACATCCTGAGTGACCGAATCCTTTAATACAAAATGGAGAAGAAACGTAGAAAGAAATGAGCCTGTTTATAAGGCTTTAACTCAAAAGACCATGAAATCTCTACTTATTTTGGACACAGCTTTAAGAATATCCAGTTGATCAGCACAGTGAAAGCAATGTTTACTGAAATAAAAATGAACTAGTTTATAAAGAAGAAAATTGAGATTTGAATATATGGAATTTTTGGAATGAAACCATTTTCTTCTATGACCATGAAGTTTGCAAACATCTGGTTTATTCTGGTTGTTATTTTACTCTGTGGCAAAAAACACTTCGGTACCAGACTAGGGAATTCCTCTCATGAGGCTCACGTATGTCCTGGATGTTCTCGCCTTACTTTGAAAGTGGAATTCACTTCAACAGTCGTGGAGCATGGTAATAAAGAGTTAAGCAGTAAAAAAATAATACCCCTGTGAAGTTCAAGTGTATGTTACTGATTTGTGGTGTTTGTGCAATTGTAACATTCAGAAAGTTTCTGTAGAAGTATATAATCTGCTAAATTCTGTGTATTGAAAAAGAGAAATGGAATTTTTTCAAAGGTTCTTGGTTTAACTGGAGGCAAGATTCAAAGAATGAGAGAAGGAAGAGGGGGAAATAACGAGGCTGTTAAAGTGGAGTGTGAAGGCTCAGGTGACCAAGTCTGGTCACTTCTCTGTGTTTAGTAGCTGTTTTGTTTTGACCTGGCCAGCGGTATAGTCAAGGCTCTTTTAGGAAGTATAACCACAAGTGGGCCTTGAAGGGGTGAGAAGGGCAAGAAATTTCTCTGGGTTTGTTCAAGAAAAAGTTTGGAAGTGATAATAGCCGTGTGGAAAAATTGCAAAGGTAATTGTGAAGGGAGTAGACGAAAGGCGAAGTGAGGCAGATATCACCGCTGAGATGGCAAAGGATAGCAGTAGGGCGCTGTGACCTTGCATCCACTTACTGCCTCAGGTACCCATAATGTTTCCACAGCAAAGCTGCGTGTGTGCCTGGGTGTCTGTAGCCATGTTTCTGTGCGTAATTAGCCAAGGACTTAGTGGTGAGTGTGGTGGTATGGGTGAGGTCCACTCACAAATCACTAATCCAGATCAAGGGACCAGCTTTGTTCTCTCTGCATGTTGTACTTGGTGTCAGTAATTTGCACTAAAACTCACTACCGTATAGAGGTTAGATATTTTTTAATCATACGTGTCAAGAAGCATATTGAATCAGCATATCAAGCAGTTGTTTGTACTGCTGGATGTAACAGTAAGTCTGTTACCTCTCCCTTGCTCCCCCTGCCATCGTTTCACCTTTCTGTAATATTTACAATTCTACCTTCCTTTCAAAGGCTTTTATTGCATTTTGCAGGTTTCCTGATGAAAAAAAAAAAGCATTATCTAGTGCAGAAATAAATTACAGATTTCTAAAAGGAACAAAAAAGTGCCTCAAATTATCATTATTTATTCTGGATAAAGAAAAAAAAAAAGACATATTTTGACCTTTGCAATGTGAATGCATGAGTAAGCTGCTTAAATATCAGTTCTGATAGGTTGTGATACTCTTGTTCCAGAGTATATTGTGGCTTTTAATGGATACTTCACAGCTAAAGCTAGAAGTAAATTTATTTCAAGTGCACTAAAAAGTAGTGATATTGAGAACTGGAGGATTGTACCTCGCAACAACCCGGCCAGCGACTATCCTAGTGATTTTGAAGTTATTCAGATCAATGAGAAACAGAAAGATGGAGTCCTGACACTGGAAGATCATCCAAACATCAAGCGTGTAACACCTCAGCGGAAGGTCTTCCGATCGCTCAAATATTCAGAGTGTAAGTAATTTTCTGTGTGGTTGCATGAGATCTGCTTTGGAAAAGTCTTCTCAGCCTTATTTCAGACCATCAGCTTAGCATTGCACCACTGAGAAGTACCCTACAGTTTTTCTTTTGCCTATAAAATTATCAGGGTCTCATCATACCTTTGCTAACGTGTGGCAACGATTCCAGCTGCAACGTAGAAACATTTCTTTTTGCAGCAGTCAGTTACCAGAGACTATGGACCACAATATCCATAGTAGATAAAACGGAAGCTTTTACTGATTTTGATCAGAGAAAATGGATACTTGTTCATCTAAAATTTTTCTTGTATAAAAAGCTAATCTTTCGTGGTTTTCCTCATACTCTATTTTCTTCATCCTCATTCTGCATAGCTGATCCAATGTTGCACTGCAATGAAACCAGATGGACTCAAAAATGGCAATCATCTCGTCCCTTGAGAAGAGCAAGTCTTTCTTTAGGTTCTGGCTTCTGGCATGCAACAGGTCGACACTCAAGCAGGCGTTTGCTGAGAGCTATCCCACGCCAAGTTGCTCAGACCCTGCAGGCAGACGTCCTTTGGCAGATGGGTTACACAGGTATGCTTTTGTCTGTTGGCTTAGAACAATTACCTTTTTTCATAAAAACAAGTGAAGTGTAAGCAAAAGCTAATTGGGTCCTATGTGTTAATCTCTCATTGGGTGCCAGTTCTAGAAAGATTGAGAAATACTTTGTTTTGAGATGCACTGTGTACTTACGGAGTACTCTTCTGTGTATGTGTGTGTACTTAAGAGAAATTGCTCATCTTTATGATCTATGGTTGAATTTCTGAATTGGAATATGTTTTCTTTAAGATCTGTAACTTACTGAGCTTCTAAATTGCATGCTACATTAAACATAAAAGTTTTCTTTGACTTGATAGAATAGATTTGCTATGAAGTTGAATCAGAAAAATCAATGCTTTTTATTGTAGGTGCTGGTGTAAGAGTAGCAGTGTTTGACACTGGTCTGAGTGAGAAACATCCACATTTCAAAAATGTAAAGGAGAGAACAAACTGGACTAACGAGAGAACCTTGGATGATGGTGAGTTACTGTGCACAATTGTCCGACTATTTCTGACACAGGCATGCTCTGTTTTCCATTGTAAAACTGCCATTGCTGCTGTGGTGCTAACATCTGTTGAAACTGCATATCTTGAGATTGTAAGCTTAATTTTGCAGTGTCTCAAGCACTTTGTACTCATACCAAATTCAACAAAGAGTATTAAGGTTCCAGGAGGGTATTGCGTAAGTCTCCTTTGAAACATATGTGGCATTTCATCATAGCATTTGAAAAATGTCAGGGTAAGAAGACATTATGCAGGCATAAATACATTGTCAAAGTAGGTGGAGGTGAGAGCAAACCCCACAAAGCTGTTTCTTTCCTATTCCTTTTGATATATTCTGCTGTTTCACAGTGCATACGTATTTCCATGCTTACGAGGGAGACCCTTTTCCTTCTTTATTGTGCAGTCCTAAACTAATTGGAGTTTTGGCACCTTCCTGTAAAGTTTTTTCTAATCTATATAGTTTTCATCAACAAACACTGTGCTGGCTCATGCCTATCAACGTTCCAAAGAACTTTTTATTTTCTGCGGTATGTTTGTGTTCCTTTTTCATATGTCGACCCTAACTTGCCCTGACTGTATGGTTTCACAGATTATTAACTTCATACAGTCTGGGTCAGTGAAGCAGTTGGCATTTTAATTCCTTTAGAGTTCAAGGTATATCTATATCTTGCTCAGTCTTGTGTACCTCCACAGTTTTATCCTGTGCGGTATTTCTTTGCATTGCAGCACCTGCTTTTTGTAGCACTTTCTATTCCGTGCCCCGATGGTTGCTAAACAGGCAGATTTGGAGCACAGAAATACAATGCACAAGGTCCCATAAAACAAAAGCTAAATTGTTTTTTGAGGGGAGGAAAAAAAGTGTTTTCTTGTCTTATTTTTCATCCTTAACAAAATATGATTATTGCAGAGTCAGAATAAGAATTTCTTAGGAAATTTACTTAAAAATACATTGACCTTGTGACATGCATTTTCCAAAATAACTTTTTTCTCTCATGATTGCTTTGTGTGGCTCTTGATTTCTTTGGTAGTGATCAGGAGTGGATAGACTGGAGACTGTATCTCTCAGAGTTTCATCAGCTGGTTGTCTGGCTGGACAGTGCTGGAAATTCTGGCCTCACTAAACATGGTAGCAAATTACAATGCAAGAAGACTAGGACTGAACCTAGTATTTGCAGGTTGTTGTAAAGTCTGTTAGATTGACATCGTATTTGGTATACGTGGTGTTTAACAGTACAACTCCTTGACAATGAAATGGTTTGTCTCCTAACATCTTATTTTGTTTCCTTCTCCCTGTGATAGGTTTAGGCCATGGGACTTTTGTAGCAGGTGTGATAGCCAGCATGAGAGAATGCCAGGGATTTGCTCCAAATGCAGAACTGCACATTTTTAGAGTGTTCACCAATAACCAGGTAGCTATTTTATATGTGTTTCAATTTCTGCCTTTCCAGATTAATGCTCCATTAATCCTTTTTTTGGGAATATTACAAGTACTTGTAAATGTTGATGTATTTTCTTTGATAAGTGAGAAGAATACACCTTTCTATTTAAGAGACTTACTACAAGATGTCTTACAGTTTCCAAATCTGGTATATTTTTCAGAAATAATGTGTGGAAGTCTGATCTGTATAGTGTTGGAGCAATCACTCAAATGTACTGAGCACTAGAAATACTAGGAGACTTTTGTGCTTTATTTTGGTGGTGTTTCTCCTCTCTGTCCAAAGTCTGTATTGTCATGGAATCACTGGATTTTCCAATGATAGCTTTTTCCCCCTTCTTTCTTACATAGGTCTCATATACATCTTGGTTTCTGGATGCCTTTAATTATGCAATTTTAAAGAAGATAGATGTATTGAATCTAAGTATTGGTGGGCCAGACTTCATGGATCATCCATTTGTTGACAAGGTTAGTACGAGGAAATAAAGTGGTCATGGTGTTTATATCTCTTGCACGAATGCTGGACTTGCAGAGCTTCTTGTTTGCCACAGCTACTGACAGTTTTTGTGGAGTGTCTCTGTTCATGAGAGAAATTTTCTACAGTGTACAGGCTTATAGGAATATATTTAAGGAATGGATTTAAAAAAACCAAACAAACACAGCCCACATATTCAGAGAGCTATGGAAGCATGCCCTTTTTCAAAATGCTGTATGTACTGCTAGGAAGCGTGATTCCCATGCAGGCAACTAAGTGGGCCCTTAATAGAAGAAGCGTAACTGAAATCCACCCTTGTTTTTTTGTTTTTTTGTTTTTTTAAACTCTGCATGGTTAATTTATTTCATGGTAAAAATATGTATCGCTTGAATTTAGCAGCAAATTGTTTAAGGACAAATAGTTAAAAAGTACAGGTAGCTGATTCAGCTTTGTCATAAGAGATTTGTTTCAGGATAAGATGGAGTTAGGTTTTTGTCTTTGTAAATGTCATGGTTCCCTGAATTGTCGATCTGGCCTTCAAAAGCACTATGTTTTAAAAAAGGATATCATCTTTCTTTGTAAAGGGTAATTAAGGGATTTGAGGCATAGAAATTCTTCCATATTTTTTTATGACAACCCACACTGAAATTTAGTTTGACAGTGACTTCACTACTCTCCCCAGAGTATTACTGGAGGGGATTCAGAATAACTTGACTTTGGCATCCGGAGTGCTTTGTTGTGGGCAAGAGTTTTTCCTTTGGTGTAACCTAAATACGTATTATCAGCAGTGTTGCTGTCGAGGCTGAGTTGTTGGTCACATAATCTTAAGAAAGTTTGGAGCTTAATGCTGAATATACCAGTGAGATGTATTTTATAAGTGTCAGTAGGAAAGAGGGGTTGGACTAATCATTCTCTTATGTCTGGCACCATGGAGTGTATGTTTGTTAGAAAAGTCTTTTCTGTGGCAGAGCCGTATTGTAAACATTATTTTTTTGTAGGTATGGGAACTGACAGCTAACAATGTCATCATGGTCTCTGCTATTGGCAATGATGGCCCTTTGTATGGGTAAGTTTCAATGACCGCTTCAAAGAAAAGCAAATATCTTGTTGTTATGTGTTTTTGAAAGTAGTTGTGCTTGGTCAGGAAGTTTTCCCTTCTTTTCACTGTAATCTGTTTATAGAAAGTGACTTAAGTTAAACTCCCTCTTTCCACGATCTTTATCACTTGCTGTAGTAGTACAGCAATTTGTGAAGTGCTTAGCTAAGTATTTTTTATCGAAACAGTGGAAAGTCAGTAAAAGAAGAGTGGCAGTACTTCCAGCTGACATTTCTCTATTAGTGTGAGCAGACATCTTTGGGCACTGGTCTTGGGCTTAAGGAATATAGAAGAGTTCAAGCCAGAATGAATTGTCATCTATTTCTAAAATAAATGCCTAAAAATAGATTTTGTTTTATCTTCGAGTTGGTAATTACTGAGTTAGTTACTGAGTTACTAACTGCATGAAAAGTTTCTCTCAGTGGTAAATATAACTGTATCAGGGAGGACCAAAATTTGTTTCTGTGGAGGTTAAAAAGAGTGTCTAATAAAAATCTGATGGCAGCATGTCCGTTATCAAGCTAAACTTACAACTGTGTCTTGTTTTTTGGTTTTTTTGGTCTTCCTATCTCCCAACTTGTTCTAGGACTCTGAATAACCCAGCTGACCAGATGGATGTGATTGGAGTAGGTGGCATTGACTTCGAGGATAATATAGCTCGCTTTTCGTCTAGGGGAATGACCACTTGGGTAAGATATTTTTGACTATGGCCAGCCACATCTGCAGCCAAAATAAGGGCCTTGGAAAAGGAGCCTTTTTTGAAGGGGTAATCCCATGCAGATGGTACATGTTGGAGTAACCAGTGATAAAAGTTTTCATCAAAGATCAGAATGATTAGAGACTGTAAGTCTTTAAGCAAGAAGCTTAATGTTCGTTGCAGGGTTTCTCATTAATCTTGACCACTATCGGCATTCTTGATGTAATTGTACAATGTTCGGTACCTTTTGATTTACGGTGAGGACTTGCCTGTGTGCCTGCAAAAATGAAGGACTGCTCTTGTCTTTCCTTTAGTTTAAAAACCCTAGGATTTCCAGATGCTACATGTAACGTTGCACTTATTTGCCTGTTGAACTGAGGTGACAGGTACTGCACACATAATTTCAGATGAGATGGCATTGTGATCATGATTAAGGGGACTGTAACATGTTTCTGTTTGCTCTGCATCTCATTCATTAGCCAGGTAGCAGTGTGGTTATTGTTTTGTCAGCAGTTTGATATTTAGCATAGATACTAGAGTAATGGCACTAAAGTTAACGTTGAGACATGGAGAACTTGTCATAAACAGCTTGAATCCTTCTTTAGGTGTTACGTGCTATTCTGTGATGCTGAACGTCCGCTAATTTAGTTGATAATTTTACTGCAGTTAGTTTAAATGCCCAAGTGAAGCAACCAGTGTTCATTGTGTATCAGGGCAATAATCCATCTGTTTTCTTTCACAGGAGCTGCCTGGAGGTTATGGTAGAGTGAAGCCTGATATTGTTACTTATGGCTCTGGAGTGAGAGGTTCTGGTATGAAAGGTGGATGCCGCTCGCTCTCTGGGACAAGTGTAGCATCTCCTGTGGTGGCAGGTGCTGTTACTTTGTTAGTGAGGTAAGTCTTAAATAAGAATCTCAAAAAAGATATTGACACAGGAAAGTCGCAGAAGGCCCGATAAAGGAACCCACCAAATAAAACTAAATTGTGTTAAGATGTAGAAAAAATTAATACGGAGAATAAAATCATGGTTCTTTTGCCTGAGACATAACCTTGTCTGACTAGCTCTAAATTTCCTGGGAAAAACTTGAGAACTGTTTTGAATAATAGTTATTAGGGGGAGAACAGTACTAGGGGGAGAACTAGGGAGAACAGTACTATGAAGTAATTTTTTCACATTTTTTAATCATTTTGAATTGCTGAGCTCCTGTCAGTTGTGTTGTAGAAGAGCAGCTGCTCAAAGTAGGCACCTGTAGCAGATAATTATCTATGTACTTGTAAATTTTATAGGATTTAGGGTTTTATGGCTGTTATCCGGTTGCGTAAGTCATCTCTTGCATGCTGAAGAACTTGAAAGAAAGGTGGGAGTTGCAAGTCTGTACTTTGTCATTGCTACTACATAAGGATGAGACAAATCTTTATTTGAGAAACACTTACACCAAAAATTCAAGGCATCATCATATTTCCTCCATAAAATGGTGTGTTTTTCTTTGAACAGTAAAGCTATTCTTCCATCTCCCGCCCCCCAGAAGAGTCATGTTGTGAAAGATCCCGAGAAGTTTCCAATTACAGAGGCTTTGATTTTCAGAGTATTTTATTTAGCATATAAAGATACTGCCCTCATAGTAATGACTACTGGCCATGGAGCACATTTTTAGGAGAAAAATTCATGTAATATTAGTTTTTAAGAGAAATGCGTCAGAAACTTGTCACTCTTCTGCAGTGTTCCAGATTACTATATCAAGTAATAATAGACAAATATGGACAGAAGATGTTACAGCAAACTCATTTTTGATTGCAATGTCTTTAAATCAAATGACTGTTAGGGCAGGATGGCAAATAAATGTCATTTATTGTTTCCTATTTCAGCACAGTTCAGAAGCGTGAAATGGTGAATCCAGCAAGTATGAAGCAGGCGCTTATTGCATCAGCGCGTAGACTTCCTGGAGTCAATATGTTTGAACAAGGACATGGCAAGTTGGATCTTCTGAGAGCTTATCAGATCCTCAACAGCTATAAACCACAGGCCAGGTTAATTTTAATCCTTAATTAATCAACAATACACTGTAATTTGCTGTATTTCTTTTAAGAGAGCAGGTAATGCATGTGTAACTCAGTTGAGCAATCTGTGCTTATGCAACAAAGAGAACTTGCACAGATCTTATGCAATCCTGAAGCATGAATTTTGACAGGAGAATGGATGAAAAGTCAAAGTATTTTCTGCCTAAGTTATAGCAGTGTAGGGGATGAAGTGTCTGAGAGCTAAATTTACTTTCTCTTCTAGCCTCAGATGTTATGAACAATGTAACCTAGAACGCAACAGAAAAGTACTTAAAATTTAACTTTAGAGAATAAGAACATTCTCACTGTGCTGAAAAGTTTCTTTTTTTAATGTGAAAATCCTTTCACAAAACTTAAAATTTAAAAAAGGGAGGGGGAGGGCAGAAGATTTTGAGGCAGATTTTGGAAGCGGGGTGAGAGCTTGATGGAGTAACTATGACTGGCATATTTTATCTGTAATATTTTCATAGTTACATGTAGTGGCATGTTCTTCTCTTTATTGATTTATTTCTTTTTTTTTTTTAATTTTACTTCCTCCATCCTGCTGCAGTTTGAGTCCAAGCTATATTGACTTGACAGAATGTCCCTACATGTGGCCCTATTGTTCTCAGCCCATATATTATGGAGGGATGCCAACCATTGTTAATGTTACTATCCTTAATGGTATGGGAGTCACTGGGAGAATTGTAGACAAGGTAAGACTTAACATTGTTCCAAGTCCTAGAACAAATCAGATTTCTTACTGCTGAGAGCAAGAGATGCAAAGTGTTTGATTTTAAAGGACGCACCCAGATTAGTAACGTTTGTCAACGTGAGCTGTCTACAAGTGTTCAAGCAATGCATTGGTTTCAGGGGTGTGTAGTGTTTTATCTTTGTAAAACCAGTTTGGATTGATGGGTACTTAGAGATTTCTTTGTATTCTCTGGTAGCATTTAAAATCTTCTGGGTAAACTTTCCTCATCTTTCTTTTTTTTGGTCCTCTTTTTTTTTTTTTTTTTTTTTTTTGTCTGGAGCACAAGCAATCTCAATAAAGAATCGCGACATTATAAATCATGTCTCTTCCATGGGTCAAAATGACCCAAATGTATTGACTTACCAAGGTCTGCTGGAAAACCTGTTCTTTTACACCAAAGATATTGAGCATGTTGGTTGACTAGGGAGGTTTTAATTTTTAATTTTTTTTAATTAAGCTTTAAGTAAATTTAAATGTAGGGCAGATTTGGGAATTGGTGCAAGTTAAATAAGGCACCTATCCCAAAACTCTAGCCAATGTAAATGAGTTTAATTTCAGCATTTTAGTGTGAATCCTGAGGTCTGTTTTAGATTTAAGCTTACATTAAAGGGCGTTGAAGCTCTTAACCAAAATCATTAGCTTCTGGTAATACTCAGCCACAGCTGGCTGATGTCATTTGCCTGCATCTGTTACAGCAATAGCTCTCTTGGTTACCGAAAGGAAATTTTGTGTTCTTCCCAATAAATTTTTGCACAGGAACCCAAAACATTAAAACAGGTGCACTTAGGCAGCATATTATTCAGATAGCTTCTTAAGAGAGTCCTGCCTCTTAAAAGCCAGTAGTCCAGATCGTTAAGGCTGTCACGATTAGGTTGATTCACTGACACACCACCAACCTTTTTGGTTTTGTAGATGTTTTTAAAGTTGACATAATCTTCAGAAAAGCTAGGATTTGTTGTTTCTTTGTGCAGAGGAAGAGGGCTATGTGTGCAAAACTTAGTGACTGCAAATACTGTTTGTATTCTTCATTTTACAGCCAGACTGGCAACCCTATCTCCCCCAAAATGGGGATAATATTGAAGTGGCTTTCTCCTATTCCCCTGTGTTGTGGCCTTGGTCTGGATACTTAGCAATTTCCATCTCTGTAGCAAAGAAAGCAGCATCTTGGGAAGGCATTGCTCAAGGTCATGTTATGATCACAGTATCATCCCCTGCAGAAAATGAAGTAAGTTCTGTGCATTTTGTTTTTTCTGTGTTAATAATTATTAAAACTGCTTTCTTTTTAAGGGGTCCTGTCATTTAAAGCATAAGTTAGATTGGGTCAGGAAATGGAAGAGTACAAATAATTATAGTTGAGAGCAGGATTAACCTGCAAATTGGATTTGCTTTAGAATCAGAAAACCTCTGTCTGAGACCAGCTTCATAATTTCATTTGTTTATTGTGAATTCTAAGTGATGTGTTTTGAAAAAGAGATTACTTAAGCATGGTTCTAGAAGAAATATATTTAGTTGTTCCTGAGAAGTTTTTAAAGTTTTGGACAATTGAATCAGATCACAGTTGTAACATATTTTTAAGTATTTTACATTCTGAGCATAAATACAAACTTTTGAGTGCAGAAAAAATACTACGGTCATTTAAGGCAAAGGTCATCTTTTTGTCTCCAGAGCTGGTACTGGTGACCACAGGTAGATTTGATACCTTCATTGTTTTGGTCTTTTACAATCCACAGTTAAATGGTGAATGAATGTTCCTGTGGGGAAAAAGGATTTCACTGTAGTTTGTTCTGTCCTTCAGTCTAAGAATGGTGCAGAGCAGACTTCAACGGTGAAGCTTCCAATAAAAGTGAAGATTATTCCTACTCCACCTCGTAGTAAGCGAGTCCTTTGGGATCAATATCATAATCTCCGTTATCCACCAGGATACTTCCCCAGGGATAATTTGAGGATGAAGAATGATCCGTTAGATTGGTATTTATCTCAGGTTCTATTAAATCAGTATTTCTTGATTGTGTGTTAATGATTCAGGATAATGTTATTGAATGCCGGAGAGCTCTGGCCTTTTTCAGTGTGGCATGGGATTATCTTTTCTAAGAAATCCATGAAAAGCACTTGGACTCTGCATACTTTTGGTGCAGGATTTTTTTTGTGCTCTATGATTTTATTCACATGAAATGAAACACTTTTAAAATGCGCATTTAAGACACTGAGATTTTTGTTTGGCTTTCAAAGTGTAGCATTTTTCTTTTCTGCCCCAGTTTCTCCCAGGAAGTTAAGGGGGGGGCACTTTAATAGCCACTTCAGCGTTCTTTTATCAAAAAAAACCATGAGAAATTTGAAAGACTGAATCCTAAAGCAGCAGCTCCTTGTCTATTGAGGGAGCCTGTCTTTGAAGCAGGGCGAGGCTCAGCTGACCTGTTGGCTTTCATAGATGGAGAGGGAAGCATCCAAAGGAAGAATTGCACAACAATGTCTAAGTGAGGATTATTTGGGTCAGTGACCAAGACGTAGGCTTTTGGAAAGCTACTTTGAGCATGCCAATATGGCAAATGGACAGGAACTCTCTGCTGAGTTTCAGCAATTATTTACAGATGGTCCTGTGTGTAGTTACAACTGCTCTTACTGGCTCTTTTGCAAGGAGGAAGTCCTGTGAAGAGCATGTGGTTTTAATGCAGCAGTGTTTCTCTATGGTGTGATGCAAATATGTAGAATTGTGCTTTATAAGGAAGATGCTCCATCTGTGGCATTGACTGTATAACTCTTGTCTGTAGCACTCGGAACAGGTCTCATTTGTGATGAATTTTGCAAAGAGGAGATGGTGCTTGGAAAAGTACACATTATCGTTTGAAAAAAAAATGGACCTTTTAGAAAGGCAACTAGGAAGTAATCTATAATTAGAGGATTGAAATCAGATTTCTGCATGCCAGATTTTAATGTCTTCAATACTTTTCTCTTTTCCCAAGGAATGGTGACCATATCCACACAAACTTCAGGGACATGTACCAGCACCTAAGGAGCATGGGGTACTTTGTTGAGGTTCTTGGTTCCCCATTTACGTGTTTTGATGCAAGTCAGTATGGTAAGCATGAGTTAATTGCCTTGTTCTCCATACTGTTAACTTTTTCCCAAAATGGCCTGGTTTTTGGAAGACCAAAATGTTGTGGGGACACAAATTAAAATTGTCCTGGTAGTAGAAAAATATTTTAACAGTGGGTGTATTTATTATTTATATCGTGATATTTAGTTGTGTAAAGTGTCACTGCAGAAGGTTACTTGGGAGTCTAGTGGAATTAGTGCAGTTTTCTATCCTTATCATGAAAATGTGAGAGGGAAAGCCCACTTTGAGTGGGTTAAAAGCCCCTCTGTATTCAGTCCCACAGAGCAGAACTGTATTTCCAAAAAGATTTTGGCACAGTTGAAATGAAGCATGATGTGAATAGTGGACTAAAATCAAGTGTGTCCATTCTGAGGGTTTTTTGTCTCAGCAGTGGCATTTTAAAACACTGATCTTTCTGGATAGGTAAAAGAATGGGGAAAGTATTCCATCCAACCGTATGCGACAGTGAAGCAGTATGAGGCTTGTTCCTTCTATGTTCATCAGGAAGGAGATTTGATAGATTTACTAGGCAGGGAACAAACCAAGCTGTTCGTGCTCTTTTCTGCTCCAGTATGCCCCTCTATTTAACCATGATATGCTCTAACAAGACCCTCTTCTCTTTTGGGCTGCTCTTCGGTGGACTGTAAAGTGAGGGTACATTCTCCTGACAATTTTCTAGTTCTGGAAATGTTGTCAGTAGTAATCTTTTGTTTATCTTGATTCTTCAGGAAATAGTGCACCATTGCTTTTTGAGTTCAGTGGATGTGCAACAGGATACAGAAATGGTAGCCCTTCAAAAAGTGACAAAATAATTTCTCTTCTGAGGCCGTCGGTAGGGAGCAGCATTAGGGGACTTCTCTCTCCTCTGGTTCACCATCATTTTGTTGGAGAAATGGGTGGAAAAACAGAACCGTTTTGCTCCTATGCAGTATCCCACAGAAATAGTCTAGGATGTTTACTTTATGTTGCACTAAGTGGAGAAGAGGATTGTGTACACTTGATTTTTCATCTCTTTTGGTAGTCCTCCTGTGGTTACTCCCAACAGCTTTCAGGTGTTCCCTGTGCAGCTGCCATGTTGGTGATGGTATGAGCCCAGTCTTAGATTGTACTTCATTTCATGAGCAGTTGGTTGGGCCTCCAGAATTTCCTCAATGGGAAGACGTGAGGGGTGGAAAATGCAGCAATCTGTGGTCCAACTTTTCCCTAGTTTGTATTGTCTGCAGACTTGGTGAGGGTGCACTCTGTCCCATCGTCCAAGTCATTAACATGGTTTCTACAGGATCTTTATCAGAAGGATTTCCAAACACAGACTGCCCAGAATTGTAGAATTGGCCTGGTTGCAAGGGACTGTGAGATATGGGGCCACCATCTGTGGTTGTTATTTAGGAGCAGTTTAAAAGCATAAACATCTTTTCAGCAAATAAAAATATATTTTTATGGTTGTGTTTTTCAGTGATGCAGAGAAGGTTGTGCTTGCTTGTTCACAGGAGTGGCAAAGGGTTATATGAAAGCGGCAATGGCACTTTAGTCAGGTTCCTAAAAGTAGTTTTCAAGGTCTGAATCAAACCAAGTTTCAGAGTAATTGGTGTTGTCTACCTGGCTGCAAATCTGCAGTAGTGAGTGGAGTACCTTTTAAAATTGGAGCTGTGAAAAACCTTCTTACTAGGGTGCATCTGCATTAGCACTTTAGTTTGGATCAGCGGTGAATCTCCTGATTGTCCTCTTTGGCTACAGTTTGGCTCAGTTTATGGAGCATTTGGGTGAGACCAAACTGCAAAATATACAGCTGATGTATGCGGGCATTCGGTTCATGAGACCATACAAGCACGAGTTGTAACTAACACCCTTAAAAAGCGTACTATGCTGCAAACTACTTTTTGGATGCATTTGTAAACTGATTGTCTTATATTTCCCTTCCTTAAATGTGACTTCTTCAGGTGAGCTGCCAGAACAGGGCACATGGACCAGATACTGTACAAAACACGCACTTGTGTTGACTTTTGCATGGGTTGTGCGAATAGCAATAATGTCACAGTGAACAGCCTGGTGAACTCTTGGTTTTGCTTTTACACGCAGGGACCTTACTGATGGTGGACAGTGAGGAAGAGTATTTTCCTGAAGAGATCACCAAGCTGAGGAGGGATGTTGACAACGGACTTTCACTTGTAGTGTTTAGCGACTGGTACAACACATCCGTGATGAGAAAAGTCAAGTTTTACGACGAAAACACAAGGTGACAGTTCTTTGGGAAATAAAATGCCATAGAATTGACGTTTTATGCACATATTACCCTAAAAATCCCAGATGTGATAAACTGTACTTCAGTGCTTGCATGCTGCCTGTGAGAAGGGACTACCTTAATTGGCATTAAGCTGCAGCTTAAGGAGAATAGCTACCTATTTATCGTAATTGCAAAGGTGCCCTTGGTAATGTAATCTTCTTTTAAAGCCCAGAAAAACATTTACAATGAAAAGAAGAAAGAAATTGGAGACTGACAAAGAAAAACGTATATTTTCCTTTTTAGGGAGCAGAATATAAAGAAAATGTGGGTTGCAAACAGAATTGCCAGGTTGTGCACCCATTATTGAAATCATTCCAGTGTATTGTATAAAGAGAAAATACGCTAATATCATGAATGGTGATAAAGACCCTCTTAACTACTGTAGTTGTCAGCCTGTTTTGTGTTACTGTTAAGCTAGAAAGATCTGTTCTGCAGTTTGTGAGCAAGTAACATTTTACTTCATTAGAAAAATGAGAAACAAATGACATGACCATCATTTTTGCCTCATCTTAGCCAAACAAAGAGCATAAGACTGAATTTCTTTCTAGCAAATTGAAGTTTTCCATGGAACTGGAACGCACTGAGAACTTTACGTTAGTATTACTTAACTTTTGCTCGAAAGTGTAGGCCTCAGAGACAACTGCTCACTTCCCTCTGGAGTTAAACAAGGCTTTTTTTTGTTCCTTATTTGAGTGACTTTGAAAAAGTCTAGGTGTTGGAAGATACCTGATTTTTCATTATACACACTCTAGGAGTATATTCTGTATACTAATGAACTGTATTATGCCATAATTTTTATAGGCAGTGGTGGATGCCAGATACTGGAGGTGCTAATATACCAGCTCTGAATGATCTGCTTTCTGTCTGGAATATGGCCTTTAGCGACGGGCTGTACGAAGGTGATTTTACCATGGCAAATCATGAAAGTGAGTACCGGAGTCCATTGCCTACACAGGCTACAGTGTGTTGTTTGGAAAATAGTTTTCTGTGAGAATGAAATTGAGTGAAAGTCAAGGGACCCACTCAAAATGAGTGAAAAGTGTCTCGTAAGTATCCTTAAATTATGACTTCCTTGGTAGACTGTATCTGAAAAATTTTCAGACCAGGTAATGAATGTCCTCAGTTTAGGATTGCATTCCAGGTGTCGATGCTTTGAAGAGTCTTTTTGGGGTGTGTCTCTATTTGTCTGGACAAATTAATTAATATTAATTGCCAAGCTGAAGCCTTTGGCTTACTTGTGCTTTTAATTTTGCAATTAAGTGGAAATGTGAAGTTTTGGAGGAAGAAAATCAATGGGGACTTTTTCCTTGCAATAAGCCAATTTAGACATGCATCACAACATCCTGAGATGCTTTGTAAATTCCTGTTCTTGTCGTCTTTTGCATTGTTCCCCCTGAAATAGCCTGGAATGAATATGTTTAACTGGTTTCAAGTTCAAATTTTGTGGTTAGGCCACAGGTCTGTGACCTTACTGTTTTCAGACTTTCTAGGTCTAGGCAGTCCTTTTTATCTGACCTAGTCACTTGATGTTTTCATGCTTTGTTTCCAAATCTGTCTTCTGACTAGTTCACTCAGAAAGCACATGTGAAAAGAGAAGGCACCAACGCTAAGGTCTCTCTATGCTCACCAGCATTGATTAAAGGAGACAGGTTCTCTCTAGTATAATTAATGACTGTTAGTGTGAAATACTGTGTTTCTAATGGCATTCGATTAAGCTTTTCACTTCAAAAAAGATAACATCTGTCTTCTAAATGGAAAGATTTGAAAGCTGTGCTTAGAAATACCTTCTCTGTGAATACACATATTGGTCAAAATAAGCAAGTTCAGAGCAATATTCCTGGATATGTTTTCTTCTGTGCTTGTTTTAACAGCTCACTAAGGTGGGAAGGGAGTGTCATTTTTAGTCTTTAAACTGCAATTTTGTGATGTCTTTCAGTGAATTATGCATCAGGATGCAGTATTGCAAAGTTTCCAGAAGATGGCATTGTCATTGCACAGACTTTTAAGGATCAAGGTATGCACTTCCTTGTCTTTTTTCTGTGTTTTAAGTAGAACTTTGGAGTCGGTGCATGGACACAGGTACAAAGTATAAAGGTGTAAAAACAATGGAATGAAAAACGCATCAACAGGGTAGGTATTTTTCCATTTTGCTTAGAAGATGTAGTTGGATGCCTAACAGGCAGCTGCAATATGACACTCTATGCAATATTTATATAGTACAGCAATATCCAAGTGTATATATGCAGTCTTTTATTGTGTTTGCTGTATGTAAACACATCTGCATGTACAGAGAGAGAGTCAGTTTGACAAGTAGCCTGCTGGACCTGCTTTCTCTGTTGAATCCTTTTCATTGCAATCATGAAGCAAAAGAGCTCTGTGTCTAAAGTAAAGGAGACTAAATACCGAGTTTGATGTTTGTCTTATTTTGGTTTTTGAAATGAGTGTTAGAGGCAGGAAACCTTTAACCTAAAACCAGCTTTCTACAGACTTAATTTTAGTTCCTTCATGAACTGGGGTGTTTTCCCTCCTGCTGCTTGTGAGAGCTTTCAGTTCACAGGAGACAAAATGATTGCATGGATTTGTAAGCTACAAATGGCAGGTTTATAGCCAGGTGTCCTCTGGGTTTTGCTGCATGTACCCATTCACACTGGGAAGGTTCCTGTGCTTGCTTTTTTCATCTTCTCTGTTCGTCAGTTATGTCAGTTATAATTGTAAATGTCTCGCAAGCATGTCTTTTAGGTTGCCAGTTTATTCCTCGAATACTTGCAGTGCTTTTGGAGGCAGGCTTTTAAATGATACTCCTTCAAAAATTGCTCTTTACAATATTGGTACAAGTGTTTCAGAAAAGGCTGAGAAGCAGACCTCTGAACTGTGACAGGGCTGGATGTAATGCAAAGTGGTCTCTACCTGCCAGTTCAAAGAGTGGCTGGGATGAGGAGGGAGTAAAATTTGCCCAAGGTTAAAGTGGAGGGGGAAGGTGGGAAAACTCCCCTGAGTTTCTTTTTTTGGGGGGAGGTGGTGGTTTTTTTCTTAGGTATCCTTACTAAACAATACCATTCTTTGTTCCTGAATTGAAGGCTGAACAGACAAAGCGCAAGGGTAACTAGTAACTGCAGAGTTGCAGAGAGATGCAGCCCAGCAGTCTTTAAAATGAGCTTCCCCTGAACGACTGCTTTAAATGAGTTAAATCAAAGCCTTTGTCTTGCAGCTGCTGCTTAGAGAGACAGATGTTGCATTTCATGGAATGTCTTTATTCTCTTTGCTTAGTTCCATAGTCAATTTTCTTGTAGGAGTAGATAGGCATGGCAGCAAAGTAAGTTGGGGAAGAGCAGTGTGCATTGTGATGGCTGATTTTAAGTTACTGTTTCCTGTAGAATTCTGCAGAAGGACTAAACATATAGTGATTTGTAAGGCAGATCATTTTGATTTTGAACCTGTTGAAAATAATAGCTTTTTTTGTTTGAGAATGTTGAAGATAATCCAGGTTGTAAGGTCTTATTCTGTTTCTCCACCAAAGAAAGAAAACCATTGATATCAACAGGAAACTTCACAATCAGAGACTTGGAGCAGTTCACTTTTATCATAACAACATGGGGTTTTTGAAAATACTTTGCATAAACATGTGACATGAATTGTGGCATAGCTGCATTTGTAAGTTTGCAATGTGGTCTGTATTGATTTACAGGTAAATTGAAGTTGATGCTTCGCAGGCTATGAAATTTATTTGTGCTTTGCTTTAGGTCTTGAAGTTTTAAAACAGGAGACTGCTGTAATTGAAAATGTCCCGATTTTGGGACTTTACCAAGTTCCTTCTGAAGGCGGTGGCAGAATTGTTTTGTACGGTGACTCTAATTGCTTGGATGACAGCCATCGACAGAAAGGTGTGTATGCTTTGACATGCAGGAAAAGTTATTATCTTAAGCTGCCAGCTGTCCTATGGGGTTCTTACAGTTCCCATCAGAAGTAGCTGTTTTCTAGGGAATCTCTAAATATTGCTAACTGGGGATTAATCTCAGTTCTGCAGAGCTCTACTGAAAATGCTATAAGGTGCAGTTACAACAAAAGAGCACCCCGCATTAAGTAGCACTCTGATAGGTAGGAGCATTCACTCCCCCGGCTTGCCTGTTTTCCCATTCCACAAGCTTTGGGGGCTGGTTTTGGGGTGGGATTTTTTGCAGGGCAGTAGTGGGAGTGTTGGTTGGTGGGGTTTTTTGCCTCTTTGGGGTGTTTTTGTTTCCAGAAAGCACTAGCAGTTACACATGCTTGATTTGACGTTGTGAAGAGGCCATGAGGGGATCCCTTCACTTTTTCCCCAGTTGCAATTTCAGAATGTTTATGTAGTACGACGGATTTTATCTTTTGAGTTTGCTCATCAGCGTGCCTTGTTCCCTTTGCAGTGATTCCTGTGAGGGTTTATGGTAATGTTCAACATTTCAGTTGTGCATTACTATTTTCGTGTTACTCTACTTTGACACAAACCAGCTGGTGTAAATATGTCCGGAAGTAGGAATTTCTGTTCGGGTTTGCAAAGCGCTTGTTTGCAGCTCTAGGTGGCAAGTGTGAGGGGGGGGGTGTGTGTGTGGTTTCTGTGACTCCCAGAGAAGCTGTTCTCTCTGCCTACACACTGTGGTTGGTCCTTATAAAACCTTTTTCTAGCACTCTATCTGATCTGACTTATAAAATTTTTAAGAGATTGATTGGATTTCTCCTGACATGTAAAGCGCAGGCTGGTAGATCTGTGCTTGAGCAGCTGAAGATAATTCAGTATGTGAATATTTTTCTGCATTTTCACTGAATGCGATGTTCAGCCTGAATTTTCCTTTTGGGATGAAAAGTATATTTATAATTTTTTAAGCTTTTGTCACCAACATTTTAAAATATTTGGTTATTTAATCCATCTCTTAACTAATTTATTTATTAAAGGAACTTACTGCCTAAGGGAGCTCTTCATCTTTAGCTCATTTCTCTCTTTCCCAAACTTTTTCTTTAAAAGTTGTCTGGCTTCTCCTTACCTGTCTTTGGGTGGCTTCCAGTGAGTTGCTGTAACACCAACGTATCGGTGCCTTATGTGCCTGCTGCAGGTTATTGAAAGCACATAGCATAAGAGAAGATACATAGCTTGAAGTAATAGAAAACGATGCTTTGTGACTTCCCTAATGCTGTTAAATTCAGTGTGAAGCAGGAAAAAGTGGAAAGCTCTAAATAAATACTTTAAAATTAGCTTTTAAGTTGTGAACCAGGAGCTGTGTCTCCTGCAGAGACATCGGTGGCTTTAACTGAGGTAAATTCCTAACATTTGTGAATATAAATCCTTAAAATCTGATTGACCTCTTTAAAAATCAAAGGTGAGGGTTTAAGGGACACCAGGATTATGAAGATTAATTCCTATTCCCAGCCAACTGTTCCTGGAGGAGGAGAAGTTCTGAGAAAACCAGTTTGCTGTGTGGTGGAAATAGCTGATAAGACGTTGTCCCGCTGTCGCAAATGGAAGCTTTAGAGAATTGTGATGTGGACTCTTTGTTCCTTAGGGGTAGCTCTGGATTAAAGCAGTAGTAATTTAGGAGACAATCAAAGCGGGGGTTCATGTGCTGTTGAAGTGCAAAGGAAAAGCACCATCAAGTATATTGTGGCATTGGTTCCCAGCCTGGTCAATACCACAGCTGCTGTAGGTAGCTGGGATTTAGCTAAAACCTTTCCCCTTCCTTTGTTTATCTTTTTTAAGCTTAGGAAAGCAAATGAGTTCTAACTTTCCACTGAAAACACTACCTTGTTCTTAATTTTCTTTGCAATGTATTTATTTTGTCCTTTCAAAAAATAGTTGGTTCTTTGTTTCCCTCTTAGAAATGATAGCGGAATCTCTGATCTTCCTGTGTTTCCACACTGAAAAACCTCGTAGTTTTTGCAGGGACTTGGACAGCCTCGCCCAACTTTGAATTCCCATATTTGAGATGTGTTATTTTATGTCCTCCTCACAAAAGAGCCTGATTTGGTACACAAGAGAAGATGATAGTTTTAAGACAGAACGGATTATTTTTGTGTTTGTGTATTGGGGAGGAGGGATTGAAAGTTGCATCTTTCTGAAATTGGAGAAGTCTCTTCAAATGGAGAAAAACAAGAGCCAGAAAAACTGATTGTACTTCTAAATGTTGTTGTATCCTTCTTAACAGACAGATAAGCTATTTGAAATGTGCCATAACGCATATTTTGTTTTGGGGCTATGAAATCCACAGATTGCTTTTGGCTCCTGGATTCCCTCCTGCAGTACACTTCTTATGGAGTGACGCCACCAAGTCTCAGCCATTCTGAAAACAGACAGCGACCACCGTCGGGAGCTGGCTACTCTCTCCCCGAGCGGATGGAAGGTGAGAGCCTTAATTACCAAACAGAGCCCACAACTGAGGGAGTGTCAGGAAGACCCAGGCTCTGTTTAGTCAGAGCCAAATGTCAATAACTCTTATCCTACCAGTCTTTTGGTAACCCAGTCTGTCTGTGCTGTGAGTTGCAGGTAACCATTTGCATCGATACTCAAAGGTGCTCGAGGCTCACTTGGGAGACCCTAAACCCCGGTCCCTTCCTGCTTGTCCTCACCTCTCCTGGGCCAAACCACAGCCTTTGAATGAAACTGCCCCCAGGTTAGTATACGTCTGTCTCATAGTTATACAATAAGTCTCCCTTTGAGTTCAGCTGAAAAATTACTTATTCCATCTGCTTTTCCAAGGGACAGCTGGAATGGCTTTCCTAGAGAAATAGCAGATTGCAAAGAGGAATTAATAATTAATGCCTCTTCAGTGAATAATTCTGACTCACCTTATAGCTACAGTATGAAACTGGAGGATTTTAAAAATAGCTTCACAAGTCAGTTCGTTGTTGTGATTGAGTGATCCCAACCTAGAGTGAATGGTCTTGCTTAAATTCATCGTCACTGCCTGCCTTTGAAATAGTTTTCTGAAGCAGCTTCTTGAACAGCTCACCTAGCTCTGCCTTCTTGGTGTATTGTCAGTCAGTCACTCGGAGGCAAATGCATCAGTATGTATATGCATCATACTTGTCTGCTGAGCTGCTAATGGTAACTTGTGATAGTCTGTGTGCAAGAAGAGTTGTTAGTAAATAGTTGCCAATCTAAGTGTGTCCCTGTGGCATCTGAATTTAACTTTGGAGGCCTGCAAGATGCAGAACCTAAAGAATGGATCAGATTGTCATTTGAGTCCAACCTAGGGAGGAATTTGTAGGTTTCAACTGTCACTTGCATTACTGAAGTAAGAAAGTCACCTCTGTCTTGAAATTTCTTCTAGCAACCTTTGGAAACATCAAAAGTTACTGTCAATTGACCTTGATAAAGTGGCTCTGCCCAGTTTTCGACAGAACCGACCCCAAGTGAGACCATTGTCCCCTGGAGAAAGCGGAGCATGGGACATTCCTGGAGGTAAATACTGAAAAGTGTCAAAGTGACTGTTTTGCTTTGCTTTTTGTATAAGCTTTGGAAAAAACCAAACCACCAAACAAATATGGCACAGCCAGAAGAGAGACCGTGTTTATTTTCAGTTGTGAAAAATATGCAAATAATAGTATGGCTGTGTTGTAAAAGGCTGACTGATGAAGCCGGAGAGAAATACTTTTGCATATGAATAGTTTATTCAGAAGAAAGCGTGTGTGGCATATCAGCAGGAAGATTTTTGGGTAGTCAAGGTTTGTTTTGGTGCTATTCAGACCAGGGTGTCAGCAGCAGTCTCCGTCCTTGGGAGCTGTGGCTAGATACCTCCTGCTAATTAAACTTCTGTGTGCGAACCGTTTCACTTACGGTGAAGCATTTGCACCTCTCTTCTAATGCAGAACAGAAGGTAGTTGTTGCAGGGGAAATCTGGG
Source organism: Grus americana (assembly GCF_028858705.1). NCBI lineage: Eukaryota > Metazoa > Chordata > Aves > Gruiformes > Gruidae > Grus > Grus americana. Next base: position 20,327,329 of record NC_072864.1, on the reverse strand, counting down.
TTTATATTCACGTGCCCAAATAGGACAAGGTGGAAATGCTGGTGCATGTTAGCATCCTGTCTTATTTTCACTAGTCGGTCTGCAGTTGTTAATCTTCCTATCTGAAATGTAAGCTGATTAATAGCTATTTCATCTTTGAACAAGAATTACCGTCAGATCGTTTTGGTAGATAGCGTTAACGTTGCAAAGACATCATAGCTCATGCGGTCCTTAGTCGCTTCCAAACCTCTTTGCCTTTGCAGGTATAATGCCTGGCCGGTACAACCAGGATGTAGGACAGACTATTCCAGTCTTTGCTTTTCTTGGTGCCATGGTGGTTCTGGCATTCTTTGTGGTGCAGATCAACAAAGCGAAGAGCAGGCCAAAGAGACGGAAACCGCGAGTGAAACGACCGCAGCTTATGCAACAGGTTCATCCACCAAAGACGCCTTCTGTTTGAAAGCTTCGCTTGCCAAAGATAACCTCCTTTTACCGGTTGCTTTCCTGGGGGGATTGATCGGTTCCAGTGAACGTGCAGCGAATGTGGGCACTGATCGTACTGGTTATTTGCACCTGACATCATCTCATAGTCTTTGGTTTCTGGAGAGAAAAAAAAAAAAAGGACCTCAGCTGATTGTCTGTACATAAAACTGCAGCTTTAAGCAGCCGAAGCCACCAAAGACTTGAATACAGTTTAAATGGCTGCTTAGTCACTACATATCCCAAGAGGGGGAAAATGGACCTTTTTTTTAAGCTGACCAAACTAAAGTTTATTTGTTTAGAGGCTATTTTCTATATTTATTGTTGGGGAGGGCGGGGGGAAAAGTCACTTTAAGGACCTCTGCTAAGGAAAAACAAGTGCATTTTTTTGGACGGAATGCAATTTTCTAGAACGGTATTACGCTGAAGAGTATAACGTACACCATTAAAGGAGGGAGGGGGCCAGAGAGATCAGTACAAATCGGTGAGGCATACTCCTGCAGTTTATTTTTATAAAGCCAACTACCATGATGTTTTGTAATTTTTGGTCATGATTTCACCATTGTTGGTGAAGCAGATTTTCAATAAATATGTTATCTATATGAAGCTAAGACAATGTGCTAGATGGCTCTTCTTTCCGCTGCCAGTCAGAAAGAACAAGTAGTTGAGTAGAGAAAATTTCCAGATTTCCATATCTTTATCTTTCCCAGCAGCATCGCAACCCACAGACTTTCCTCTGGAGCAGTCGTACAAACGATGCTCGCCCCGAGTGTGAGCACAGAGTGCTGAAAACCTTCAAAACTGCAGAAGAAGTTAACAGAGAGCTCCTGAAGGGCAGCTAAGTGATGAGCTGTATAAGGCACTGCTGTGCGGATGGTACCTGACAGCACGGCGTGGTGTGTCACAAAGCCAAAACCCCATCTCCTTTGGTTTGTCCTGCCTGAAAGCCTACGACTTGTTACAGGCTTAAATAAGGACGCAGGTACAAGTTGCCCCTGACTGTGTAGTGTCTATTAATGTCACCGTTACTGAAATAGCTTCTCTCTTTTCTAGCGAAGCTGTGAGGTTTTCCCTGACAGCTGCTTTTTATCACTGCTCCAAATAAGAGTACCTTTTCCCAGAGGAGCAGGGAGCTGGTGGCTGGCTGTGTGGGTGAACAGCAGCAGTGCCAGGGCGGGGACGGAGGCTGTACGGGTGAACAGTCCTGGGTGGGCTCTGGGCAGCTCACTGGCTCCCACACAGCCCTGGGCACGGCCGGAGAGGGGAAGGTGCCAGGGACAGCCCTGCTGGGTGCTCCAACTGCACCTGCCCTCTTCGGGGCTTATGAGCATGGATGGCGGTGGTGGGGCTGGGGAAGGGCACTGCCTGGGGCAAACCTTCCACAATGTGGATGGGGTTTGGCAGTGCGAGTGTGCTGCAGAAAGGATTGGGCAAACCTGTTTTCCCTTATCAGGAGAGCAGTTGGCTTTCCCCCAGCCTGCCTCTTCCCCTCTGAAGATGAGGATGCACTGGAAGAGGCAGTGTCCTGTTGTGGTACCAGGGAAGGGACCGAGCTTTAGCTTGGGAGCCATTAGCGGAAGCTCATTGGGGCTGAGGAGATGGTCCTGAGGTTGGGCTGCTTGTGCCACCCCCGTGGGGCTGGGACCCGAGGTGCCCATTGCTCCTCCCTCTCCAAACACCCATGCCAACGGGGAGAGAATTTTGTACATCTCACCCATGGCATCAGTGTAGGACCAACCAGCAACAGCTCTACAAGTACTGGTTGCGAAAGACCTGTCACTGAGGGTGTAAAATCCTAAGGGCCAGAAGGAATTAATTGCAGGTAGCAAAGCGTAATTGTAGTCACTGTTTTCATTTGTCCAAAACAAGGACTGTCCATTTGCATCTTTGTACCTTTGCCTTCAAATGAAGGTAGCGGTGTGGAATACGTATCAGCAGTCCTTCTTCCATCAAAAAGAGGGCGGGAGGGCACTTGCCGAGGTGACACAGCAGCAGGTGAAGCTGCCAACCCACGGGGACCCTCGGGTTACAGCTCACAGTCTGGGGGCTGGAGCACGCAGATAAATGGGAGAAAAGGGGAAAAAATAGGAGGGAGGGAGCCAAGAGAAACCACCCAGGGCTGCTGCACCAGCATGGGAGGTGGGCTCTGTCCCTTTGATTTGAGGGGCTCCCTTCAGAGGGAGCCTGGAAAGCTTTGGTGCCACTGCTCCGGTTGGTGCTAATGAGGAGGCTCACTCCTCTCTTCACAGTGCTAATGAGAGATTACAGCTCTGCCGCAGCCTTGAAACCAGAGTCAAGCTGTATCAAAGCGCCAGTCCGAATTAAGAGCCTTTCCCGGTGGCTGGTATTTTACAGCCCAGTGGCCAATTTCTAAATCGTAGAGGCCAATTATTTCCAAAGCCTTTGGTGTGCAGCTAATGAAGGCCTGGAAGGGCCCTTTTAAATGGTTATAAGCCCCGTAGGCGGCAGAGATGTAATGAAGGTGGCAGGCACAATTAGCCATCCATAATTCCTCCTAGCAGCTGATTAAAGTCTCTTTATCCGTCTTACCAAGATCAGCAGGGCACATATTTGGGAAATCAAAAATGCATTAGGGGCTGTCAGCCAGCGTCGGGGGGCCCGTGCCCTGAGCCCCAAGGAGGTGGCATGTGCCAGGAGTGGCACAAAGCTGCTGTGTGTCCCCCCGGGTAGGAGATGGGCCCCTTGTCCCTGTGGGGTGCAGCCTTCTCTGTGGGGGTCCCCCACAGCATCAATCACCTCATCCTGTTATCCCGGCACCCTTTTTCCATGTGGAAAGGGATGGGGTGGCTCCTCGCTAAGGTCTCTGAGTGCAGGAGCACCCTGGTGGGCTTTTAGCTGCTGCAGAGACACCAAGGGGTGCTGGCCTCATCCTGCACCCAGCAGGTGGTGAAGCATCCACCAGCCAAATGGGCTGAAGGGCACTCGCTGCAGCCGCCTTCCCGCACCCTCCCTGCCCCAGGACGCTCTGAAATGCCCCGTGGTGGGACTTTCATGGATGGGACGAACCCAGACGGAACAGGGAGCCCCCAGCCTGCCCAGCCCCAGCCCCGTGCTGTTGGTTTCCTACGGTCAGTATTAGCTCTTTGAGACTTGGGGATGCCCACAGACAGCGGGACACGGACCGCGGGGCCCGACCTAGGGGGGTGCATGAACCGTGGTCCCCCCACACTGTCCGCGGGGGCTCGGGGACGATGCCCGCTCCCCTGTACCCGAGCCGGGGTGGGATCAGACGGGCCTTTCCTTGGGTGAGCTCGGGGCGGGGGGAGGATGGTTCCCACGGCCGGCTCCTGCCCCGGTCCCCCGCCGCCCCACTCCCCGGGAGGGCGGGTGGGTGGTCCGCGGAGCCCCCACGCTCATCCGCGCCCGCCCCCGCGGGGCCCGGCATGGGGGGGTGGGGGGGGGGGGGGTGCTGCGCTCCCCCTGCCCGCCCCGGCCCAGAGCCCTGCCGGGGAGGCGCCGGGATGGAGCGGGCGGCGGGCGAGGGCCGGCCCCTGCTGCCGGCGGCGGGGGGGCGCAGCGCCGGGCTCTCCTCCGCCGGAGCCGTCTTCATCATGCTGAAGTCCGCGCTGGGCGCGGGGCTGCTGAGCTTCCCCTGGGCCTTCAGCAGGGCCGGCGGGGCCGCCCCCGCGCTCCTGGTGGAGCTGGTAAGGGCGGGGGGGGACCGATCCGGGATGGGGCGCCGGGGGCGAGGGGCTGCGGGGGACTCGACCCCCCTTTGGGATGCTGAGGTACCTGCCGGCCCCGAGGGAAGGGGCGAAGGAAGGGTGAGGTTCGCCTGCCCCGGTGTTTGGGGGGGGCTGGCGGGGACCCTCCCCATCGCACGGTGCGCAGTGTCCGTGTCCCGACCCGGGCCGAAGGGAGACCAGCCAGGGCAGGGGGGCAAAACTGCTGCCGCCTTGGAGATGCTCTTTGCATCTGAAGCTGCGCTTTTAGCCGGCTTTTAGCAAAACGTAAAATAAAATCGGTGGCTGGTCCCCTACATGCCCAAAACCCCCAAATCTAAACCCAAAGTATTCACCTAGGGCTGTTTCTCCATCCTTTCGCTGCCCCGTGTTACCTGGGACCGCAAGGCAACCTGGCCGGTGACCTGGTCCCTGGCCGCGGCCTTGCTGGGTCCCCCCGGATCCGGGGGGGGGGGGGGTGACGGAGGGTCGGCGTGGTGCTTCTTGCCGGGTGCTGTCCCCGCAGGGCTCGCTGGTCTTCCTGGTGAGCGGGCTGGCCGTGCTGGGCTACGCGGCGGCCCTCAGCGCCCAGCCCACCTACCAGGGGGTCGTCCGGGCGGTGTGCGGGGCGGCGGCGGGGAAGCTCTGTGAGGTCTGCTTCCTCCTCAACCTCTTCATGATCTCCGTGGCCCTCCTCAGGGTGGTGGGTGACCAGCTGGAGAAACGTGAGTTGTGCGCCCCCCCCCCCCCCGCTCTGCTCAGGGCTCACTTGGGGCTGGCGACTCCCGGGACTGGGGGGAAGGTGTTCCTGTGTGGGCTGGGGGCAGCCCCGGGGTTTTCTTGGGACCCCCCCAAGGACACGAGGGTCCCTGACCCTGCCATGATATGATGCTCATGACCCCCTTGGGCCACCTTTTGGGGCACAGCTGAGCCCTGCTGTTCCCCCCCCCCCCCCCGCAGTGTGTGACTCTCTGTACCCCAACGGGACGCTGAGCGGGGTCCCCTCGCCACCCCCCTGGTACACGGACCAGCGCTTCACCCTGTCGGCTCTCTGTGTCCTCGTCATCTTCCCACTCTCTGTCCCCAGGGAGATCGGCTTCCAGAAGTATTCCAGGTACCACCTGGGCTACCCCCGTGGTGGCCCACCTCTGGGCACCCTGTGCCCCAGGCCACCTCCCCCCATGTCCCTGCGGGGCTGTGGGACCCCCACTCCCTCCCAGCTGCCGGGAGTCCGTGCACTGATGCTCTCCCCTGCCCTGGCAGCATCCTGGGCACGCTGGCTGCCTGCTACCTCACCCTGGTCATCGTCCTGAAGTACCACCTGCAGGCAGAGAGCCTGGGCTCGCCCACGCCCCCCCAGCCCTCCAGGTAGGGGGGGGGGTGTCAGCCCCACGTCCCTCCCACCCCATCCCCTGTGGCATCAGCAGTGGCATGGGGCAGGGCTGGAGCAGGAGGTGCCCCCGGGTGAGGGGGGGGGTAAGCTGGGGACAGCGCTGGCAGGGCACTGGGTGGGTGGCAGCCCCCAGCCCTAGCTTTCACCCCAGCAATCCCCCTCTTCTCCCAAAAATCACTGGATGGGGGTTCCCGTGGTGGCACGTGGGCTTCACAGCTGATGCCACCAAGGTCCCCCTCTGGACTTCCTCCCCCTGTGCTGCAGGGCCTCCTCCTGGGCCTCCATCTTCAGCGTCATCCCCACCATCTGCTTCGGCTTCCAGGTAGGTCACCCTGGCCACACTGTCCCCAGCTGCTGGGGTGGTGCTGGCAGCCTTCCGGGGTGTCCCGGACCCTGGGGACATCCTTTGCAGGGGGGCGGTTGTAGGGAAGGGGATCTGTGGCTGTCACCAGAGGTGGCTGCAGGGCAGGAGACAAGTCCCTGGGTAAAGGGCAGAGTGGGACAGGGCACCCATGGGTGGGAGAGAAGGGGGTTGTCCCTGCACAGGGCCCCAGCGCTGTCCCCCCCCGTGCCTTGCAGTGCCACGAGGCCTGCGTGGCCATCTACAGCAGCATGCGCAACCAGAGCTTCTCCCACTGGGTCACCGTCTCCGTGCTCTCCATGCTCATCTGTCTGCTCATCTACTCCCTCACGGGTAACCCCAGCAGCTGGAGCCTCCCCCCCGCTCTTTGCCCAGGATGTCCCCCGTCCCTGGGGCTCCTCCATCCTCCTCTGCGGCACGGCCACCCGCTCCCTGGAGGTTGCTGCCACCCACCCTCGCCTCCCTGTCGGCAGGGCTCTACGGCTACCTGACCTTCGGTGAGGCCGTGGCGGCCGATGTCCTGATGTCCTACCCAGGGAACGACCCGGTTGTCATCGTCGCCCGCCTGCTCTTCGGTGTCTCCATCATCACCATCTACCCCATCGTGGTGCTGCTGGGCAGGTGAGGGGGTGGTGGCGAGCTGGGTGTCTGCCCCCCCAGCTGGTGCGGCTCCGCCAGGTGCCGTCACCCCCCCCCCCCCTCCCCCCACTTACACCCTCCCCAGGTCGGTGGTGCGGGACGTATGGGCAACCCCCAAGCGCGGGGCCACGGCAGCGCCGGAGGTGCACGAGCGGCGGAGCCGGGTGGCACTGACGGTCGCCTGGATGGCCACCACACTCGCCATTGCCCTGTTTGTCCCCGACATCGGCAAGGTCATCGAGGTCATTGGGGGCATCAGTGCCTTCTTCATCTTCATCTTCCCAGGCAAGAGTGAGCAGTGGGAGGGAGGGAGGAAGGGGTCACCAGTGCCAAGAGCATCGCTGTGTGCAGGGGGCTGTGGTGGCGGGTGGCTCGTCCTGGTCCTGTTTTAGGGGTGCAGGGACATCCTTGTGGGGGACGCCGTGACGGGACCTGCGTGAGCAGTGCTGCAGCAGCAGTGCTGAGCCACTGTGTTGGCAGCAGGGCTGTGCCTGGTGTGCCTGACCAGGACCCGTGCCCTCGGGCCACGCAAAAAGTGAGTGTCTGCGGCTCGGTGGTGGGCAGGGGCAGGGGCAGGGTGCGGTATCCCAGGACCCATGGCCCGGGCAGGGTCCCCGAGGGGACACCCCAGCCGAGGTGGGAGCCCCGCAAGGAGGAGGATTTGGGATGGCTGTAGACACCGAAGCAGCAGCACTGACTGCAGGATATGGGGGTCTGTGCTGGGGCTGAAGGGTGAGTGTGGAGGGATGTGCCCAGAGATTGGGGATGTGCCCGTGTATCGGGGGTGTACCTGG